>NC_088242.1:75285667-75549231 GCF_036934945.1 Oncorhynchus masou masou
TTAGTAACACACTACGCCGTCATGGATTAAAATCCTGCAGCGCACGCAAGGTCCCCCTGCTCAAGCCAGCGCATGTCCAGGCTCGTCTAAAGTTTTCCAATGACCATCTGGGTGATCCAGAGGAGGAATGGGAGATGGTCATGTGGTCTGATGAGACAAAAATAGAGCCTTTTGGTCTAAACTCCACTCGCCATGTTTGGAGGAAGAAGACGGATGAGTACAACCCCAAGAATACCATCCCAACCGTGAGGTTGGAAACATCATTCTTTGGGGATGCTTTTCTGCAAAGGGGACAGGACGACTGCACCGTATTGAGGGGAGGATGGATGGGGCCACGTATCGCGAGATCTTCGCCAACAACCTCCTTCCCTCAGTAAGAGCATTGAAGATGGGTCGTGGCTGGGTCTTCCAGCATGACAACGACCTGAAACACACAGCCAGGGCAACTAAGGTGTGACTCCGTAAGAAGCATTTCAAGGTCCTAGAGTGGCCTAGCCAGTCTCCAGACCTGAACCCAATAGAACATCTTTGGAGGGAGCTGAAATTCGTAATGCCCAGCGACAGCCCCGAAACCTGAAGGATCTGGAGAATGTCTGTATGGAGGAGTGGGCCAAAATCCCTGCTGCAGTGTGTGCAAACTACCAAATATTAAGTTCTGCTTTTCTGATGTATCAAATACTTATGTCATGCAATAAAATGCAAATTAATTACTTAACAATCACACAATGTGATTTTCTGGATTTTTACATGCTCTCCATGCTTTGGAAAACCTGCAAAATCGGCAGTGTATCAAATACTTGTTCTCCCCACTGTATGTGTGGGTGTGGTTGGGTATATGTGTGGGTATGGTTGGGTATATGTGTGGGTGTGGTTGGGTATATGTGTGGGTGTGGTTGGGTATATGTGTGAGTGGGTATATCTGTGGGTGGGGTTGGGTATATGTGTGGGTGTGGGTGGGTAAATGTGTGGGTGTGGGTGGGTATATGTGTGGGTGGGGTTGGGTATATGTGTGGGTGTGGGTGGGTGGGTGTGGGTGTGGATGGGTATATGTCTGGGTGGGTATATGTGTGGGTGGGGTTGGGTATATGTGTGGATGTGGGTGGGTATTTGTGTGGGTGGGGTTGGGTATATGTGTGGGTGTGGGTGTGGGTGGGTAAATGTGTGGGTGTGGGTGGGTATATGTGTGGGTGGGGTTGGCTATATGTGTGGGTGTGGGTGTGGATGGGTATATGTCTGGGTGGGTATATGTGTGGGTGGGGTTGGGTATATGTGTGGATGTGGGTGGGTATATGTGTGGGTGGGGTTGGGTATATGTGTGGGTCTGGGTGTGTATATGTGTGGGTGTGGTTGGGTATATGTGTGGTTGTGGGTGGGTATATGTCTGGGTGGGGTTGGGTATATGTGTGGTTGTGGGTGGGTATATGTGTGGGTGGGGTATATGTGTGGTTATGGGTGGGTATATGTCTGGGTGTGGGTGGGTATATGTGTGGGTGGGTATATGTCTGGGTGTGGGTGGGTATATGTGTGGGTCGTGTGTGGGTATATGTGTGGGTGGGGTTGGGTATATGTGTGGGTGTGGGTGGGTATATGTATGGGTCTGTGTGGGTATATGTGTGGGTGGGTATATGTGTGGGTCTGTGTGGGTATATGTGTGGGTGTGGGTGGGTATATGTGTGGGTCTGTGTGGGTATATGTGTGGGTGGGGTTGGGTATATGTGTGGGTGTGGGTGGGTATATGTATGGGTCTGTGTGGGTATATGTGTGGGTGTGGGTAGGTATATGTATGGGTCTATGTGGGTATATGTGTGGGTGTGGGTGGGTATATGTGTGGGTCTGTGTGGGTATATGTGCCTGAAACAATAGGGTAAATGTTAATCTTCAGCCGCCCTCTGATTACAGAGAGCAGCGTTCTCTAGTTCTCTGCTTTCTCTATGTATGTCTCACCTCACTTGGTCACACCTGTGCTGTGTGTTTGTTTGTGTGTGTGTGTGTGTGGGAGGGGGGGGTGGATGTATGCGATCTCAAGGATGTGTGTGTGCTCATAGATGTGGATATACTGGAAAAACAGCTCAGCACTGGCTAGGATTGCAGGATTGCACACACTGCTCCCGTAAGGGAATTGTGCTGACTCAACTCCCAGGAACTTCCTGCTTCTCCATATCTAGCTGAGCAGACGGAAGGGAACAGATAAAGATACTGGAATAGAGGGATGGAGGGAGAGGTGTAGAAAGGGGCTGGTGGTTGGGTAGCCAGGTTGAGAAGCAGCTGTAGATCTGTTGTTCTAGACAATGAGTGTCAGTCAGCACAGTCTAGTAGGGTCCCTCCCTCCCACACCAGGAGTTCCTAGCCGGCCCCTCTGGGTCCTTGTCTGTAGGGGGGCAGGCTGATGGCTTGGGCCTGGAGGGGCCTTACTCACACACTCTTACACTGTACACATTCACACACCAGTTATCACAGGGGCAGAGGTGACGTCACTCACACTGTGTAGTATGGCATTACAGCCTATATGTATGGGTTTTCTATTCTCTAGTTACCATCGCCAGTATTAGTGTGTGGGCACTTCTACCTATTCAAGACCTTGCATCAGTGAGAGTTTAAGTTCATATAGGGGTTTGTGACTCCTGTTTTGCTCATTAATTAAGGCTGGCTGTGTAGGTGGGAGTTTACAGTATGTGGTGAGGAGGTGGTGGTGCCAGGGGGCAGGTGGCAGGGTACCAGAACTGGGCCCCAGTGTGTTTGTCACTTCCTGCCAGTTGCTGTCTCGCCCAGTGGGGGTGGCTGAGTCACCAGGGGGTCACAGAGGCAGCTGTCACAGCCCAGCAAGGGGGCAAGGTGAGGGGGAAGGGGTGAGAGGGGTGCAGGGGAGGCAGCTGGCATGGCTCCACAGACCTGGAGTCAAAAGGAGAGGAGAGGTGAAGGGAACAAGGGCATCTGTCTATGTGTGATTGTGGATCGGAACCTGAAGACTCAGAGCCCAGATGTAGCCCTGCTGCCCAGAGCACAGTATTGTGGGGTTGTGGTGGGGGTCAAAGGGTGTCGCGCCATGAGACTAGAATCAAAACAGCCATGAAACAGCATGGTGACTGCCTGGAAATACACACTTCCCACAGGGGGAACCACCTCATACTTACACTGAGACACAGAGAGAGAAAGAGGGATTGAGGGAGGGATAGTCAGAGGGAGAGAGAAAGAGAGAGTCAGATAGAGACACAAAGAGAGAGAGAGAGAGAGAGTGAGAGAGAGCTCAAGTCCTGAGTGGGATCTGAGTCACTCCCACACACTCATGCTCACTGTGTGAATAATACACTCACACACGTCCCAGACACTCAATGATGTAGCATTCCTTCTGCTAATATCATAATTAATACTGTGTTATATCAGTTGGATGTTAGCGTTCACACCTGCATTCACACACACACACACACACACACACACACACACACACACACACACACACACACACACACACACACACACACACACACACACACACACACACACACACACACACACAGACAGACAGACAGACAGACAGACAGACAGACAGACAGACAGACAGACAGACAGACAGACAGACAGACAGACAGACAGACACATTCACACATATTAACACCCACGAGGTGTGTGAGGACAATGGTCCTCTGTGTGCGGGCTCTCTGCCCTCTGCCCCCTGCGGCTGGGACAGCAGCCCTACTCTCCTCCTTTCTTTCAAGCGCTCTCTGTTTTTCTTCTACCCCGCATCCAGATCTGCTGACGAGCTTTTGGCACGTGTCTAAATGAGGAGCCCTGTGCCAACGTGCCTGGCTGCATCACGCTCACTGCCAGCCACTGTGCCAAGGCTCTGCCAACACACCATAGGCACAGCCTGAAAGAGACAACTTTTCCTCCACTCTCCTATGAATATACCAGCGTCCTGTTGTCATCCTACATGATTGTTATTGACAAATTCTAAACAAGGCCTCAGAAATATGGGATTTTTTATCCCTCCGGTCACACTGTCCTAATGTGTGATATTGAGTGATTGATCTCCAGTCCCTACATTCCTGCATCTGTTGATTTTCATATCAAAGGCGTTCCCTAAGAGCATGACTGTTGTGCAACTGCTTTTATAAGCACATAGTCTCACAGAGAGACTGAGGGTGGCTGGGATGGGATGGCTCAGGCTCAGGCCAGTTGTGATTGGGCTGTAGAGGGGAGGGAGGGACGGAGTGGCCCAGTGGAGTGGAGCTGACCTGGGATGGGGTCAGGGTCTCCCAGGGCTGGTCAGGGCTGGGACACCACACTGACCACAGAGCAGTATACAGTCCCACTCATTGTGTGCTTTTCTAATATGATATACTGTTGCTTAGACCACAGCAGAATGTTGATCAAATCCAAACTTAACTTTGGGACTTTACACTAGTATCCTGTGTCCTCCCTCCCTGTGGCTCCATCTATGGCATTTCTGTAGAGTCAAAGTTGAAATCGAAGTTTATTGGTCGCACACACAGTTTAGCAGATGTTATAGCGGGTGCAGTGAAATGCTTATGTTACCTAGCTCCTAACAATGCAGTAAAATGTCAAGCAAGTACACAAATAATAATAATAATACTTTTTTTAACAGTGTAACTAAAATGCAATTCCTGGTCTTACATATAATCTTTTGTGTTTTAGAGGTCAGGGATGCTCCCTTCCACCCAGTGTTTTCGGCCATCTTTATTGAGGTACTTTGTCCACAGTTGGGTCTGTCTCACAAATCATGGCTGTGGTGGTTTCATCTCATTTCCTGTGTGGATGTGTGAACAGTGGACCTCTCAGGCCAGAGCCTGTGGGACCAACCAGTGGTTGTGTGTTTGTGTTCCCATCTTTGTCCCCATGTCATGGTTTAGGACTCTTGGAGAAGGTGTTTAGTGTGTCTGGGTTCGCTGGGTCCATCAGACTCCATAGTCGCATCACTGGATCCAGATCAGCACACTCAATCACTGCCCTGTTTAGACATGGGTGTTTCATCAATTCAAGTTCTTTGCCACTTTTATTCACAATGCACCTCTGTGGTATGTTATGTGCGCGCGCGCGCGTGTGTGTGTCTGTGTGTGTTCGCATGTGTGTGTGTGTGGGTGTGTGTGCGTGTGTGTTTGCATGCTTGTGTGCTTGTGTGCATGTGTGTATGCGTGTGTGTCTGCATACACATGATGGTGTGTCAGTCACGGGGGTGTGGGGGATGTGGGGGTTGACATCTATTTCTGCAGAGGAAGTTTGTGGTTAGACCGGTTCTGCGCTCCCGTTCACATTTTTCCTCTCCATGTAGCCGTGCTTTTTAAAAGCCATGCAGTTTCTTACAGATGTAGAAGTCATTTCAGCAGTGCTTGTGTAACGACTGGAGGAGTTTTTGTTCTGCATTGAGACGCTGCTGGGTCTGGGCTCCCCCTCCTCGCCCCAGGGCAGCATGAGAAGGTCTAGGCTTGGCCTTCTCGTAAATAAAGCCCCTGTTCCAGGCTGTAAGGAAATAGCCTCTTAAGAAATGCAACAATGTGGGACTGGCCATGTATATGACAGAAAATCAACAGAATCCACAGCTAACACTGCGTGTGTTTGTGTTTTCATTTTCAAATGTATTCATCATCATTTGCTTCCTAGATAAAAAATACTGCATTCCCCAGCTGTAAAGCTGGCACTGTGTTGCCCTCAATGTTTGTCTGACAGTGTCTACACTTTGGGCAAGGGTGTATATTTATTGTCTGTCTGAATAAATCAGCATGAGAACATACCAGAGTTGCAGGCATTCCTTTTTTCTTTGATAGGTTCTTCTGTCCTGTAACTGATAACTTGGATGTACATATTTTTCATTTTTTTTCTAGATATGTACACACACACACACACACACACACACATACACAAACACACGCACACAAACACATACGCACAAGCGCACAAACACACAAACACATGGACACAAACACACACACATACAGTGCATTCGGAAAGTGCTCAGACCCCTTGATATATTTCACATTTTGTTACGTTAAATTCTAAAATGGATAAAGTTATTTTTCCCCCCTCATCAATCTACACACAATACCCCGTAATGACAAAGCAAATACTGTTTTTTAGAAATGTTAGCAAATTTATGTGAAATATCACATTTACATAACTATTCAGACACTTCACTGAGTGCTTTGTTGAAGCACCGATTACAGCCTTCAGTCTTCTTGGGTATGATGCTACAAGTTTGGCACACCTGTATTTGGGGAGTTTCTCCCATTCTTCTCTGCAGAACCTCTCAAGCTCTGTCAGGTTGGATGGGGAGTGTCGCTGCACAGCTATTTTCAGGTCTCTCCAGAGATGTTCGATCGGGTTCAAGTCCGGGCTCTGGCTGGGCCACTCAAGGCCATTCAGAGACTTGTGCCAAAGCCAGTCCTGCGTTGTCTTGGCTGTGTGCTTCAAATCAAACCAAATGAAATAAAATGTTATTGGTCACATGCAGTTATTTAGCAGATGTTATTGCGGGTGTAGTGAAATGCTTGTGGTCCTAGCTCCGACAGTGACTGTGTGCTTAGGGTCGTTGTCCAGTTGGAAGGTGAACCTTCGCCCCAGTCTGAGGTCCTGAGCGCTCTGGAGCAGGTTTTCATCAAGGATCTCTCTGTACTTTGCTCCATTCATCTTTCCCTCGATCCTGAATAGTCTCCCAGGCCCTGCCACTGAAAAACATCCCCAAAGCATGATGCTGCCACCAACATGCTTCACCGTAGGGATGGTGCCAGGTTTTTTCCACATGTGACGCTTGGCATTCAGGCCAAAGAGTTCAATTTTGGTTTCATCAGACCAGAAAATGTTGTTTCTCATGGTCTGAGAGTCTTTAGGTGCATTTTGGCAAAATACAAGCAGGCCTTGTGCCTTTTACTGAAGAGTGGCTTCCGTCTGGCCACTCTACCATAAAGGCCTGATTGGTGGAGTGCTGCAGAGATGGTTGTCCTTCTGGAAGTTTCTCCCATCTCCACAGAGGAACCCTGGAGCTCTGTCAGAGTGACCATCGAGTTCTTGGTCACCTCCCTGTCCAAAGCCCTTCTCCCCCGATTGCTTATGAAACAGGATGCCTCTGAGCTCAATTTCGAGTCTCATAGCAAATGGTCTAAATACTTATGTAAATAAGGTATTTCTGTTAGTTTTTTTAAATGACTGAAAGTCTGTTTTCACTTTGTCATTATGGGGTATTGTGTGTAGATTGATGAGGGAAAAACATATTTAATCCATTTTAGAATAAGGCTGTAATGTAACAAAATGTGTAAAAAGTCAAGGGGTCTGAATACTTTCTGAATGCACTGTACATACACACACAGTCTTGTACAACCATAAACCTATCCCTAACCTGTACCCTAACCTTAACCTTAAAACTAACCCTAGCTCCTAAACCTAATTCTAACCCTAACGCTAATTCTGACCTTAACCCTAAACCCCTTATAAATAGAATTTGACCTTGTGGGGACTAACAAGTGTAGTTAAACATGTCCACACACACGCACACACACCTCCTTAATGTCTCTGAGATAGATACTGCAGATGAGGGTAACTCCCCACTCTCCAGGGTGAGTGTAATAGGATGAATTGATAATTGATCACTTCCACATTGCCTGAGGATATGACATCTGCCTCGAGTCTGTCTCCTGTGCTTTGCTCTGTAGGGAACTGCCTCGTGGGAAACAGGATGTTACACTGGGTGGCACATGTCTGTCTTCTACTTCCTGCTCTTTATACTGTGGGTGTGGTTGATTGGCGGAGGACATATATGCCTATACAGTATCTAGCCTTAACAGAGTCATGGCGTCTTAAGTGTCAAAGTGCATTGTTACATTCTCTAGTATGAAGGCCCCGTTATGACTACTCTGGTATGCTTTGGTTAGCCAGCCCCACCACTCTCTCTCATCTCAGACATACTGCCTTGAGTGTGACTGAATGTATCTCATTAAGTCTGCATATCAACCATGTCTCTCACTACTCCTCTGTGTATACGTGTAAGGACCCAGGGGACCAACATGTTCAGACCTCTCTGCCCCAGCTTTGTCTTATTCTCTGTGTGTCTCAGCTTGTTACTCATATATGCCTTTGTGTCGAAAATCCACCCATGTTATTTGTTCATGAGCACATTCATTTGTGCTTCTTGTTTGTAGTGGTCTTGTGTAACTATATCATTACAGAGTCAGGGTCGTCTTGACTATAAACACATATAGTACATATCGTCCTGACTATAAACACATACTGTACATATCGTCCTGACTATAAACACATATTGTACATAACGTCCTGAGCCAAAGGAAAATACACCTGTGAGCTGCACTGGACGGGAATATATGGAACACTTATTCAAAGCATTTTATTCACTTCACTGCACTTATTCAAATCATTTTTCAAAGACAGAGACTGAGAGGAGCAGATGCATCGAAATGAGCTCCTGGTCCCTGAGGGCATTTATGAGCAAATAGTGTCTCAGAGAGAATATCAGGATTGTTTTGGCTGTATGAATCAAAAGCTTCCCATGAATTGAATCCCAGTATTAACCCCCACCCTCTCTCTCTCGCCCTCTTTCTTTCAGGAACTCAAACACACTCACACAAACATACACACACTCCCCCACCCACACTCCCCCACCCATCTTCACAAACACACTGATTCTCTGTGTGTTATCCCTTAAACCAGTCCCACCCTCTCTCTGAGCAGGCAGCAGGCAGCAAGCAGCCTTCCACCAAACTTGTTGCGACACACTGCCTGTGCCTGTGTCTATCCCTTCCCCTTTAAGTCTATGGGCATTATGTCTGTGATAAGAAGGTACTGGAGATTAACTATAACATTACCCAACCAATAAACCCCTGTGTACCTCTGGACCCCAGTGACCACTCAACAGGCCATAAACCACTGCAACACCACCTCCCCTCAACCAGACTCAATCTGTCCCACTCCTCACTCTCCTTTCTCTAAGTTGCATGGTCTGGCTCCACATAAAACCCAATAGGGTTAGTGTGAGACAGTAGGTCAGGGTTAGAGAGTTCCGTTCATACACATCAAATTACAAATCATATATGTATACATATAGCTATAACAGATTTTCTTTGATATCACTAAGCCTTCCTGTTAAACACAGTGCCCTGTTAGTTGTGAGGGGGGATGGGTTGAGCTTCTCTGGTGTATAGAGAATATATGTCTGTATGTCTACAGTATATATATCACCTCAAATTAACCTGGGGGAAAGAGGGGTAGGATTTTAGTATAGCTGCTTTTCTCATGTCTGCATTGTTGGGATCCCCCCAATAAAAACTGTGTGTTTAGCCTGATGGAGTTCTGAATGTTCCTTCTGGAAGAACCAGAGAACGACTGTTTAAATGTGTTATTGATGGCTAAAAGGCCTGTATTGGTTGGGGGGAAGCTCTGTTTAAGTTGGCCGGTGGGGGACAAAAAGGTGGAGAGTCCAAAATGATAAACATATATGTAACCAGACATTCATCTGTTTATTTTAAACTCACTGCCCCATGGTATATGGATTCTCAGAACCACTTATGGTGCACATTTAAGTCCTTGCGTTTCATCTCATGCATAACCATGTGCCTGTGCTGTGGTGCAGATTTCACATTAGTTCACATTAATGCATGTAGCCTATGTGCCTTTGTCAAACACTGTGTTATAGTGTGGTGAAGTTTAGTGTAGTGTAGTTCAGTGTAGTTAGTATAGTGTAGTTTAGTGTAGTGCGTATTAGGTGCAGCTTGTGTACTAGATCTATTCAGTTGATAGTGAAAAGATGGAATATTTGCTTTGATTAATTTAAACCTGTGTAAATCGATTGATTCAGTGCTTTCAGAGGCAATTGGAATGGGCTTAGTTGTCTCTTTATCCCTGGTGTAAAGTGGAAATGTGAATACTTCTTGCAATGGAACCCTAGTAAAGAACCTGAGGTGTGGGGTGTGGACCTGAGAGAGAGATGAGGGATGAGAGTTAGTTGCCAGTGGTGTGATGACAGAGAGTTGGGATAGATGTCAGAGTGGTGTGATGACAGAGAGTTGGGATAGATGTCAGAGTGGTGTGATGACAGAGAGTTGGGATAGATGTCAGAGTGGTGTGACGACAGAGAGTCGGGATAGATGGGATAGATGTCAGAGTGGTGTGATGACAGAGAGTTGGGATAGATGTCAGAGTGGTGTGATGACAGAGAGTTGGGATAGATGTCAGAGTGGTGTGATGACAGAGAGTCGGGATAGATGTCAGAGTGGTGTGATGACAGAGAGTCGGGATAGATGTCGGAGTGGTGTGATGACAGAGAGTCGGGATAGATGTCAGAGTGGTGTGATGACAGAGAGTCGGGATAGATGTCAGAGTGGTGTGATGACAGAGAGTCGGGATAGATGTCAGAGTGGTGTGATGACAGAGAGTCGGGATAGATGTCAGAGTGGTGTGATGACAGAGAGTCGGGATAGATGTCAGAGTGGTGTGATGATAGAGAGTCGGGATAGATGTCGGAGTGGTGTGATGACAGAGAGTCGGGATAGATGTCAGAGTGGTGTGATGACAGAGAGTCGGGATAGATGTCAGAGTGGTGTGATGACATTACAGAGTGGGATAGATGTCAGAGTGGTGTGATGACATCAGAGTCGGGATAGATGTCAGAGTGGTGTGATGACAGAGAGTCGGGATAGATGTCAGAGTGGTGTGATGACAGAGAGTCGGGATAGAGTGTGTCGGAGTGGTGTGATGACAGATCGGGATAGATGTTGGGTGTGACGACAGAGAGTCGGGATAGATGTCAGTGGTGTCGGATAGATGTCAGAGTGGTGTGATGACAGAGAGTCGGGATAGATGTCAGAGTGGTGTGATGACAGAGAGTCGGGATAGATGTCAGAGTGGTGTTCAGAGAGTTGACAGAGAGTTGGAAGAATGAAAGGGGAGAGAGGATATGGTTCTAGGTGTTGACTCACCTTACAACTGGGAACTGGGCTGTTCTGTGAAATCAATAAGTTGTTCATTGTGCAGACAGTATTTGGCCTCTCAGACAGTATGTTTGTAAGTGTGTGTGTTTATGGCTAGGATTGGTGTTTGGGTTTCAGAGTGATTAGGTTTACGTGTGTGTATGTGTCTGAAAGAGGGTATGCGTGTTTATAGCCAAAGCCCCATCCCCTGTCTCTTCCTCCTTCCCTATACTCCCAGCTACAGAAATAAACATCACCCACAGACTGACAGACTGCACGCTTTTGTCTGGAACTGAATTCCAAAGCCTCAGGGATGTGCTATTTCTATGGCCCTGAGCCAAACAGACAATCATATACTCTACCCCTTTCTCTGTCTCACACTGTGATGGAGTCCTGTACATGCTCTCTCCCCTCTCTCTCTCTCTCTGTCCCTCTCTCTCTCTGTCTCTCTCTCTGTCTCTCTCTCTCCTCTCTCTCTCTCTCTCTCTCTCTCTCTCTCTCTCTGTCTCTCTCTCTCTGTCTCGCTGTCTCTCTCTCTCTCTCTGTGTCTCTCTGTCTCTCTCTCTCCCCCCTCTCTCTCTCTCCCCCCTCTCTCTCTCACTCACTCACTCTCTCTCTCTCTCTCTGTCTCTCTCTCACTCACTCACTCACTCTCTCTCTCTCTCTCTCTCTCTCTCTGTCTCACACAGCCATGGAGTCCTGTACATGCTCTCTACCCCTCTCTCTTGCTGTCTCTCTCTCTCTTTCTCTCTCTCTTTCTCTCATGTCTCATATGGATATAAACATACTTAGCGATAGGGCATTAATTTATATACACACACTAATTTGTATAAATAAAGTCAGGATTTACTGATCTCTCATAGGAGAGCCTTGGTTTGCTGTCTCTCTGTCTCGCTCCATCCTACAGCAGCCTTGGTAAATAAACAGCAACATGGCAGGAAGAAAACATCTCAGTGAGCTAGCCTGGGCCTTGGCTGGGCCCGAGGTGAGACAGGAAGAGAGAAAAAGTGGAATGTTAGTGTATGTATGCCTGTACGTGGGACTAGAGAACCATTTCCTTGTTTAGATTCGAGAGGATCTTCAATAGGCCTTTCTTTCTGTTTGCTCAGAATGGGTTGCATGTGTTTTACAATTCAAACCCCCTATTGTACGAGCTCCACTCTGACGCAAGTAAGGTTTTCTCTTTCATTCCAATCAGCACCCCTCCCATCCCTCTTACCCCTCCCCTAAGTCTTAGACGGAATGGGAGAAGACAGAGACAGAAGTGTCTCTAGTGAACTGAGTGACCCCTTCCTCTATTTTGTTATTTGAGAAAACCTTACTACTTTTATCTGAGTGGTTAAAAGTGAGCCACAACGACTGTGTTGAATAATGTACCCAGATCTGTGCATTCATTTGGTAGTATATGTTTTCTTAGATGAGTGTTGTTGTGTCTGTGTGGTCTGTCTGCAGGTGTACCTGAAGGCCCCTATGATCCTGAATGGAGTGTGTGTGATCTGGAAGGGCTGGATAGACATGCTGCGCCTGGATGGGATGGGATGTCTGGAATTCGATGAGGAGAGAGCACAGGTACGGTAGCACATCATTTATCACACCCTTGGTCCCCAAGCACCACCAACACAATACACACAACTAGATATAACAATTATCTACTATATATACACACATTTACATACAGTACACCTCTAGACGGACTACTTTTAAATTGCTTAACTAGAACTAAACTTAACATGTTGTGCTCCTGCCCCTACATATACAACCAAAAACAACCACTCACTGGTCCAAACAAACTGTGTGTCTCTCCCCCTCTGTGTGTGTTCAGCATGAGGATGCCCTGGCGCAGGCAGCCTTTGAGGATGCACGTAGGAGGACCCGGGACTTTGAGGACAGGGACCGCTCGCACAGAGAGGACCTGGAGGTGAGAGAGATTGGACAGACTGGGGATGGGGTGGGCTGGTGGTTTGACAGATTCTGAATGTCCCCGTGGTCACATGATTAGTGCTAACGAAAAATTGTGATGTTGGAAGGTTGTGATTGTTTGTGTCCCCTGTGTGCTGAGAAATTGTTACCATGAGAACCCTTGTAAGTTTCCCCTAAGGTAACTGTAAATTACCATGACAGTTGTGTGAATAACCCGGTTTGTTTTAGATATTTAACTCTCAAACACAAATCTTGAACTTATTGTGTATTTGTCTGTGTTATCGGGTGTGTGTGTGTGTATTTTATTCAACATTATTTGTTATGGTATCTACAGTAAGTTTAGTGCATGAAGAGTCTATTCATAATAAGAACACAAAGAAACGTATTAATTTATTCTCAGATTGATCCTAAATGCATCCTCCCTAAGATGAAAACCAAATTGTGTTTTTTTAGGACCCTGTGGCATCAAAAATCTGGGACTGATGGCATTCAAGGACTAGGGTCTGTCTTCTTTGCTTTTCAATATCACTCTGTCATGCACTAAACCCTGTGTGTGGTATGTGTGTGTTGGATGCGTGAGTGTGTTTGTGTGCGTAGTGAGGTGCCTGTGTGTTTGTGAATCAACACGAGAGCATGTGCATGTATTTGAACAATTTAAAGTATCTGAGTCTGCCTGTTTTAGTGCCTGCATGTGAATGAGTGAAGAGAGAGAGAAAGAAAGTTACATGTCAACAGTATTTGTTGAGTTAACACACTGTGTAATGAATGCTTAGTGATAATGTGGGTTCCTTCTCTCTCATTCCCCAAAATCTCATGGTCAGTCATATGAATATGGTTTCTGGATTTTTTTAAATGCATTTTCGGATTTTATGATAGTATGATGTGTGCAGGCCAAGAAATCCTACCAGGGTATTAGCTGGAAGACAGACCCCCCACACACACTCTCCCCCCAGTGCCTAATGGAGAACAGACCTCCTCACACACACACCACCCACCCTCACCCTGCTGCCGGAGGAGTCCGCTGCAAGGCCTGCTGGGACATATCTGCCACAGCTTGGCAGCACATGATTCTGAAGAGAGGGAGAGAGAGGGAGAGAGGGAGGGAGGGGGAGAGCATCTGAAGGAGTGCTTTCATGTTCACGTCTAGTATTTCCTCCCTCAGTAACATACCCTCAAGCTCCCTCAGGAAGAATGGACTCCTTTCTTCTGAAAATCAATAAGTCATGGAGGTATTATTGGTCAAAGAAAAAGGAAAATGGACGTCTCTGACATGGAGCCTGGAGGAGATAGTCTCAAACAGGATTGTGTGGAAGGTGTGCATGTAGTCAATGTATGACACATCTTCCAACTAAACCCTTTCCATGCCTTTCATTCTCAAATACTGACTGTGGTGGAAAAATGAAACCCCATAATCATTTTCTTCACGTTTTTTTCCATCCAAGTTATGTTGAAATAACAGAAAGTCGTCTCATGAACTGCTCTGATTCAGAATTTTCTGATTGGACTGTAGCATTTAGCAAATTCTCTAATTGTTGAATCCCCCTGCTCTGGAGTCCTCTCAAGGAGGGAGGAAGCTGATATTGTTGTTTTTATTTTAGATAAAAGATAATATTTGCATTTGGACAGCACAGGACCCTGTTTTTATGTGATGTGGGCGCCTGGCTCTAGAGGACATTCAACCATTACATTTCTGTGGTCTGAACTTGTGATCCTGTACTCAGTCCACCATAACTCAATAAAGGCCAGCAGCACAATGACAGTATGCCATAAAGTGGGAGCTAGGAGGCCTCTAAAGGGTTTAGAAACCTGTCATTTAGTTTCAGAATCACAGCTCTTTTCTAGCAAGGTTGTCAGTGTCAGCTTTGGGTATGTGTGTCTAAGTAAAGCATATATGGGTCATTCCCATGTTGTGTGGCCTTTGCGTGTTTTGTTCATGTTCTTTGTTCAGGTTTTGTGTTTTTCTTGGTGTCTGTGCATGTGTGTAGGAGCGATACAGGACAGGACAGTGATGGCCATCTAGATGATTGAGGAAGATGAGATGGATGAAGAATAAATAGTACATTTTCTATCAGCCTGGAGCCCCATTCTGCAGGTGGAATTAGAGGATTAATACTCCCTCCCCTGTAATTACAGTAGCACTCCACTCAGGGTTGAGGCTTACTGTAATGTGTATCATCAAAATAATATTCCTTTGTCTGTAGTTACACTTTATACTGTATATTATTATGTATTGAGTCCATGTTTCAGATCATTATAAAAAGAAGTGTGACCCTTCCTGATTGATAGATTTGTTCGTTTTGGAGGTTGGTCCAGTTCACGCTACATTGTGTGGGGTATGAGAAAGGCTTTTTTCATCGCCCAACTGTAACTGGTGTTTTGTCTGAAAGGGGGAACCTTTACATAGACGTTCTTTCCTCTGACTCAAGGACACTTCAAATATTTATTTTCCTTCATTTTTTAACTAAGGGAGCAGCGCACATGTGTATGCGTGTGCTTGCGTGCATGTGTGTGGTTGTTTTCAAAATCACTCTCCAACAACCTAGTAACACTGTGATCGGCCAGTTCATAAAATATCATAAATTGACAATATTGCAGTAATAAATAACTACGGTATAATATATATTATTAATTGTTTTGAAGACACTATTTCCGTTAATGATTCTGAAGAGGAAGAATGGATGAGCGTTAGTGTCTCATTTAGGATTAGAGTAGTAGACTAAACCAGACCAGGTTTAAAAGAAGCTATTATGGTGAGTCATTTGGATGACGACTACATGCCATTTCAGCTCAGAGACTTGTACCAGCGTCTGCTTTCTCCCTCTGTCTGTCTGCCTGTCTGTCTGTCTTACATATATCTATGTTGGGAGAGATTTAGAAGTAGACGCATAAACATATGTATCTGTGACAGGCAGACAAGTCATTTTTTATTTTTAAAGCGTGCAATGTTGATGACTCCCCCCTTAGCCTCAGCCGGAAACTCTCTGGTGCCCTCTGCTGAATGTACTGCACTCATTGATGCCCCATCTGGGGCCACTTTCAACACATTACACACACACACTCATTATGGTATTTTTGGCTGTATTAAATCTGTTCCCCCCCCCCCCTCCGACACAGCCCAGGCGACAGCAGGACCCCAGCCCTGGCACCAACATGGGTAACAACGCTGATGATCACAAGATGCGCTAGAGGCCAGCGAGACACAGGGAGTGGGTCAGGGTGATCTGTCCATCGTACTATGCCAGTCTCACACCCTGACATCAAGCTGTTAACTGGAGAGACCAAAGTCCACATTGCTGGGGATTTGGGGGTGGGGTGGGGTGGGATTCCTTTTAGTTTTAAAGTGTGGGTTAAGGGGATCGACCCAAACCTCGTTGTCTTCTGCGGGGTTTTGCACTATGTGATACATTCAGTTTAGTCCCCACTTTGCCTTCTGTATGCATGGAGCACCTATCTATGTTTTCTTTTGTTCCCCTATGCAAAATATTTCAGAGGCACTTTCATTTACAATGCTTTATAAATAGGAAATGACTGGGTGATTATTAAATGGAACATTTTGTTCTTAAATAATAACTTATTTTCTAAATTGATATACTGTATTTCTAATGAATCCAAATGTCTGTTTCCATCTCCCTTATTATTTCCCAGAAATGTTGTTTTCAAGGAGCACCTGAGGCGCACTGAGCATACATTAGTTTTTGTTTTTCAAGTTTTGATGATTATTTATTATCAACTTCCATCAGGTAGTTTGGAAGTAGGCCTACCATTAAGTACAAATAGTTACTATTCAATCACCTCTTTATTTTGTATGAATAAAGGACTGTAAACGATTGCCTAAAAGCTATCTCTTATCCTATTATAGCACTATTTTAATGAAATTGTATTTGTTATTATTTTATTCATGTTTCGTTTGAAAGTCATGATGTTTACTTTTTCTATTTCTTTTCTCTATATACATACTGTATTTGTCAGTCTTTCTGCTATCATATGGGATGTTAGTAGAATATAGAAAGTTGTGTTCTAGAAAAGTTACTTTTACAAAGAGGCACTTTCTGTCTTCCTGTCTCCTCTTTAATGTTATTGTAACAGTCTTTGAACATGCGACTAGCAGCACAGAGCACACAATGAGGTCAGTGCTGAGCTCGCTCTCTATAAATTGAGGCAAATAGACTTTCTCCTCTGCATTGTTTTTTTATTTTTATTATTCTCTTTATTTCACGTTTCATCCAGATCAGGGTTTATAATGTCTAAGCAGTACATTTCTCCCAGAAAATGATGCAAAGGCACAGCAACATTGTCTCACTAACATACCCAACAGTTTTGTTTCGTATGTTTCAGGTTATCTGAATATCCTTGAGTTTGATCAATTATTTAGCTGTTGTCAGTGTTTCCTTCTCTTCCCCTAGCGGAATAGTTGTAACGGTTTATTCAAATAAAGTTGTCGGTCACACTTTATTTGGATAGTCCTGTATAGATGATATACAGATGGTCATACGTTCAACAAGCTATCTGATGATAAGCAACTGCTTGCTAAAGTTATGGTTAAAGTTAGGTTTAGGTTTAGGTTTAGAATTTAAAATAAGGGTTAGCGTTAAGGTTAGGGCTAGGGTTGGGGTTAGTGGATAGTTAGTTGAAATGTTGTTGACAGTTATTGAACATCTACGGACCATCTACAAACCATGTACTTGGGACTACCCAAATAAAGTGTTACCAAGTTGTTTGTACTGGAGATAAGAGAGAGCAAAATCTTTATAAGAGATAGAAGGCTTGCAATCCAACTCTGTTTCAACCAGTCATGAAAAATTAGGATGAAATATGTAAAGAGTCAGTGAGGAGATGAAATAAGTAAGATAAATCACAGGAATACAGGTGTGTATGTTATTCAGTTTGAACAGTGATGGATTGTACAGTCTGAGGCTCAATATTTGAAATGAAAGGAGAAAGTTAAGGTCAAGTCTAGCAGCAGTAATGTACTGGTGGTTTTCCACCAGTCATTTGTAATGCATCAGCTCAGTATTTTATTCAAAGTTCATTTGCTTTAATTTGAATAAAGAGGAAAGGTGGAGGAAGTAGCCTATGTTTTGTAAAGGGATGAATGGTAGACATCAAGTTGTAAGATGTGGATGTGCAGGTCAGAAATAATGGGGTTTAGGTGGACAGTGGGAGAGGCAGGAGTTTGTCACACTTTGCTGGGGAATCAAGTTCTAATTTCATACTGCATGTGATTGTATTTCCTTGGATTATGTTCTGAGGTTTTTATCCTAAATACTTTCATATCACATAATTGCATAATGTTTTACATCCCACTAATGATGCAGTTCTTTTGCATTTCTAGCTCATTAAAACAATGTGTATGGTCTTAGCCTGTTGCTTTAGTAAATCAAATCAAATCAAATGTATTTATAAAGCCCTTCTTAGATCATCTGATATCTCAAAGTGCTGTACAGAAACCCAGCCTAAAACCCCAAACAGCAAGCAATGCAGGTGTAGAAGCACGGTGTGTCACCTCAAGTTAGCATACCAATGTAGGGAGCAGGAACGAACAGGCATATGCTACCTTCCACAGTGATGTTTATGCAATGTGTACAGTATTTCATCATTTTCTGAGAGCTCTATTTCAAATGGTTTGTTTGATATATAGTCAAGTGTATAGGGTACCCGATTAAAGTATCAGTGCTCTTGAATAGAATTACAAAATGTATTTGACACTCAGAAACTAACTGGCCTACCTCCAGCTACAACCAAAAACAAATTGAAATATTGGGTATTTATTACTTCTCGATTTTGTGAACCTTTATTTGATTGAAATGTTGGTTAGATAGTACGATATGTTTGCATGAGGTCAGGAATGTCCAAAAAACACTGCAGTTATGACAAATCCCAGCCTTGATTTCCAATATAATTAATATTTCCCTTCATGTGTAGGCCTACTCCCCTGAGTCCCAGTTAGCTGTAGCCCTGTCTGAGCTTCACCCTTCACTTAATGCTGGCATTAAGGCAAGTTACACACCAGAAACTATTTCCTAGTTTTCTCACTTAAAAAAAGGTTTATTTTCTTATTTGTTTTAAGTTATTGATACAGGTTGACCTTTGTTGTGTTCAGGTTATGCTATGAAGAACTGTGTATTTCTGTGTTTAATGGCCTACCTTTTAAGATTTTACTGAAGAATTTAGTTTTCTTTCTTTCTGTTTTATGGTTTAGCTTGTTTAGCTTGTTTTGTTAAGGGGCAATTTAAATCTGAAGTGTTGAATTTGATGTGTTTCATAATAAACTTGTAACAAACGTTTTACTAGGTCTTGTGCATTTTTTAAGAATCACCATTGCCAGAAACACAAATTTATTACTGACTTTATGACTGTCTATAATTTAAAGGCTGTCTGCCTCTCTTTGCGGTTATTTTGTCCTATGAATAATTACTATGCTCAACAAGTTGCTAGTCTCAGGTCTAGCCAGGTCGATGTGTGCTCCGAACTTGAACTCAGATAATCT
Source organism: Oncorhynchus masou masou (assembly GCF_036934945.1). Classification (NCBI taxonomy): domain Eukaryota; kingdom Metazoa; phylum Chordata; class Actinopteri; order Salmoniformes; family Salmonidae; genus Oncorhynchus; species Oncorhynchus masou. The sequence goes on from NC_088242.1 coordinate 75,305,000, forward strand.
TTCAAGTATGGCATTGTTCAGTCACAAGACTCTGAAGTTTGTAAACACGTGAGATGGTAAACAGAACTCATCACCAGAGTCAGACACTCATAACAGGCATTCTTACAACCATGAACTACCAGCAAACATGATACCAGTGCACCATGAATAGGCTACACCTGTATGCTCATTGAAGTCAGCATAATAAGCATTTAAGTCGAATAGTTTTATACTGTATCTGAATATTAATGAATAGTACTTAAATTGCACAATGTATATAGCCTGGCCATAGACAAGTTTTTGATTAGCATACAGTTTGATGAGAAATTATTCGTGTTAATTGCACTAATTATAGAAATGTGCAAACATAGACATGTTCACATAGATATTATAGCCTATAATTTAAACATGATATGCGAGAAAAACATATTTTGATGAAATATGTTGGTCAGCTGACCAGGAAGTGGCTGTTTCTTCACGACACACAGGAAGTTGAATAATCAGCTGATAGTGGTGGTGTTTTGTTGGAAGTTGCCGTTGTTTGTGAAGTGTTTATATTCCTTTCTCTTCAATTCACGATAAAGACACAACAAACGAAAAAAGGAATTCGATGGACATTTAATTATTAGTGATGTTATGAAAATTAGCTAAGTGACTCACTGTTACAATTTCAATTCATAGCTAGCTAAATTGCTGTTGAATCCTCGGGAAGAAAGAAAACAGCAACGTAACGTCAGTCAACGGGTTTGAGACGTTCTTTGTTTTTGTTTTGTCAGACAGAATTGCAGTATTTGGTTTCTTCTTTTTGAACATTGTTTTATATTTATTTATAATTGTGCGTGGATTTTAATAACAATAAATATACATGAGAGCTAGCTAGCATAGCTACAAGTCGCCGATAATTGTTGTCAAGCTCCTGAGTTGTCTAATCAGAAGCGAGACAACAGAGCTGTTTAGATAGTGACGAGTGTGGAAAGATTTCAGACTAGCTAGCTAGCTAGTTGTGGTGTGATCGTCATTTGCACATCACTCAGTTAGCTCAACTGCGACCTGTTGGTAGAGTTATATGTCAGCCACCAACCTGTAATTCTCAGTTAGCTTTGTGTGCAATTTAGCAAGTTTGCTGCGCAATTCCTGAATGCCAACGTTGTCAGCAAGGATCGCTGGTCCAAAAGTATGGTAACAGCAATGTGTCGTAACTAAGTGTCGGAGTGTCTTGGCCTCTGAGAAGGTGTCATTTGTCCCACTGTCAATATATTTCAGGGTGTTTTATGTAAACCCGTATTGTGTATGCCTATGAATTAAGTATTATTTTATTGTGTTAATAGCTTCATGTTGTGTAGAAACCGTGCAATTGAAAAGGAGTGATTTAAGAAGAGAAGGATCAGGCAGTCTAATATTAAAGAACGGTCCAGTTCTGGCACAGGCACAGAACCTCCTTGAAAATCCTTCTCCCTACTTGCCAATGCTGGATCTGGAAGTTGTTCCTGAAAGATCTTTAGGACATGAGCAATGGGAATTCGCATTAGGTAAGTGACTCAGAAGATAATAGGTTATTTGGTATTTCATCATCCGACCACATACCCTAAATGTTTTCCCTGTCCGTTATTTGACATATTTGTTTGTAATTTGTAAATGCGGACTAAATCTATCTCGTATCTTCTCCATCTTTTTGTCACAGGGATGCCATTGGCCCAGGCCATTTCCATTTTACAGAAACACTGCCGCATCATCAAGAATGTCCAGGTTCTCTACAGTGAACAAGTAAGAGATGAGATGACTGCTCTTTGATATGATGTAGGGTGTGGGCTGTCAGATTAATGTGACAGATTCTTGATTGACTGTACCCTGTAATTACATGTTATCTTTCTGTGTTTCTAGATGCCACTCAGTCATGACCTCATACTCAACTTGACTCAGGATGGAATGAAACTGCTGTTTGATGCCTGTAACCAGAGACTGAAGGTGAGGGAAGGGTGCTCTCGTGACTTTAGACTTCATTCAGTAAATACTGTATGTTGAACACTAATCACGTCTCTTGTTGCTGTAATGATTAGGTGATTGAAGTATACGACTTGAGCAAAGTGAAATTGAAATACTGGTGAGTGATCATCTGTTCCTAGTGTGAATAGCTGTGTGAGTATTAACAAATGTATATGTGAGCGAGGTGGGAATTTGTCAGACTGGAATTGTTTATTTTACTTAGTGAGAATAGTTTGTTTTGCACATTGTTCATCTTATGTTGGATGTGGGACTCTGTGCTACTACATATACAAAAGTATGTGGACACCCCTTCAAATTAGTGGCACTTCAAATGAGTGGACTCGGCTATTTCAGCCACACCCGTTGCTGACAGGTATGTAAAATCTAGCACACAGCCATGCAATCTCCATCGAAACACTTTTGCAGTAGAATGGAAGAGCTCAGTGTCTTTCAATGTGGCACTGTCATAGGATGCCACCTTTTCAACAAGTCAGTCTGTCAGATTTCTGCCATGCTAGAGCTGTCCCGGTCAACTGTAAGTGCTGTTATAGTGCTGAAGCGCTTAGTGCATAAAAATCGTCGGTCCTCGGTTGCAACACTCACTATCGAGTTCCAAACTGCCTCCTGAAGCACGCACACCTCAGATCACAATGCTAAGCGTCGGCTGGAGTGGTGTAAAACTCGCCGCCATTGGATTTTTTAGCAGTGGGAACACGTTCTTTGGCGTGATGAATTACGCTTCACCAACTGGCAGTCCGACAGATTAATCTGTATTTGGCGGATGCCAGAAGAACGCTACCTGCCCTACCTGGTTCGGGCTAGGCCACTTACTTCCAGTGAAGGGAAATCTGAATGCTACAGCATACAGTGACAATTCTGTGCTTCCAACTTTGTGGCAACAGTTTGGGGAAGGCCCTTTCCTGTTTCAGCATGACAATGCCCCCATGCACAAAGCGAGGTCCATACAGTAATGGTTTGTTGAGATCGGTGTGGAAGAACTTGACTGGCCTGCACAGAGCCCTTAACTCCATCGAACACCTTTGGAATGAATTGGAACGCCAACTTCGAGCCAGGTCTAATCACCCAACATCAGTGCCGACCTCACTAATGCTCTTGTGGCTAAATGGAAGCAAGTCCCCGCAGCAATGTTCCAATATTTAGGGGAAAGCCTTCCCAGAAGAGTGGAGGCTTTTATAGCAGCAAACTGGTGACCAACTCCATATTAATGCCCATGATTTTGGAATGAGATGTTCGATGAGCAGGGGTCCACATACTTTTGGTAATATATTGCAATAGTATCTAAGCCTAAATGGTGTCATTGTCTTGCAGTGGAGTACATTTCAACACTCAGGCTATAGCACCCACTATAGAGCAGATTGACCAGTCCTTTGGTGCCACACACCCTGGAGGTAAGGGAAAGACACTCACCAATCAGCAGATACAACTTGGTTTCTTATTGATAGTACTGTAGAATGCTGCAAGGTAGGCTTGTGTTTGACCATGTTTTCCTCACTCCACAGTATACAATGCTGCAGAGCAACTGTTCCACTTGAACTTTCGGGGACTCTCCTTCTCCTTCCAGCTTGACTCATGGAATGAAGCTCCCAAGTATGAGGTGAGACTATTACCTGTTCCTGTTATATTTATCCCTAGTATGCTGTTTTTATCTGACTGGCTTTATAATTTCCTTATAAACCCTGTTTGACATACAGTATCTGCCACACTGCAAATGTATTCCGTAACTTGCTCTTCTTGTTGTACCCTTAAGAGTTTCCCTCATCTATTTTTTCAAATAGACTTTACCTGGCTGACAACCCGTAATAGACCTTGTTAACCACATAAAGTACTAGTCTTTTTGGCTTGGATTATGTATTAAATAATGAAAACCCCTGTGTCTTATTTTGACCCCATGGGAATTAACAAACTAATTGCTACATCACCAATATGATGCATGGGTATTTGGTTTTGAAGCATTTGATAATGCTGGAAATACAAAATAAATCTGCCAAAAAATTGCTTAGTATGTATTTTTTTGTGAAAGTGCATTGCTACAGTATAAAGCTGTTGATGTGAATGCTTGTGTCTCTATATGTTGAATGTGAGCTGTTGAAATGCACACGCCTATCTACTCCCAGTTGTTTTGCTTTGACAGCCTAACTTTGCCCATGGCTTGGCCTCCCTGCAGATTCCGCACGGGGCCACAGTGAAACGGATGTACATCTATACTGGGAACAACCTACAGGACACCAAGTAAGAACATAATGTATTCACAAGCACACCTGGAATAATGTATGAGCATGGCAAGTTTATGGGGAGATTGAGGAAGCAGGTGGAGTATAAGGTGAAGGAGAAGATACTGTGTGTTTGGTGAGCTTGTTTACTCCAATGGAAATGCTTCAACTAACACCATCTTCTCCTTTGAATATGGTTAGGTTTAAAAGTATTACGAGATGTGTGATCTTGGATTGCAGAAAAAAAACATGACTGACTCACTCTGTCGCTCCTCAGGGCTCCAGTGATGCCCCTTGCCTGTTTCCTTGGCAACGTGTATGCAGAGTGTGTGGACGTGCTGAAGAATGGTGCGGGACCACTTGGTCTGAGACTTCGCATCCTCACTGCAGGTACATAGCAAAGGGACATCTCAACCCACTCATGTCTATGAGTACAACACCATCAGAACTGTGTAATTGAAGCTAATTCTGTTTGGGTTGATATTCATTTTGAGGCTCTCTGAACACATGGGACTGGAGGACGTAGGTGTTATTTTTCCGTAGCTCAGTCCATCCACAATTCTAATTGGATCAGGCTCGTCTTCTCTCCCTTCCTTTAATTAATTCCTTCCTCCAGTTCTGTTGTTAGGACTGTAATAGAGCCTCCTGCTGGAGCTACAGAATAGTGCTTTCCTGCAAGTCCCTCAGTTCCATCACGTTCCATGCTCTCTCCAGTCCGTATGTAAAGCCCTGCTGATCTCATCACCAGATATCACCTCTGACAGGCCCCTCCCCTGGAGAGGCTGAGCTAAACAAATAACCTACAGGAGGAGCCATGTACACTATGTACTTGTACTCTACGCCCTTTAGTAGATGGGAAGAGGGCTATCAAAATATGTAAGTCATCTGAAAGTCTCTTGGAATCCCTCATCCAGTGTTTAGATGTGTGTCTTTTGACCAGCTGTTTTTGTTGTCTCTGGTTTGATGTATTATATGCATTCGTATTGAAGTTATGTGCTCCAACAGTTTTGCAACATCAGGTCATATTCAGCTTGGATAATGAGTATACTTGTGTCCTGTTGTCAGGCTGCGGGCCGGGTGTGATGGCTGATGCCAAGGTGCGTGCTGTGGAGAGGAACATCTACTTTGGAGACTCCTGTCAAGATGTGCTGAGCGCTCTGGGCTCGCCACACAAGGTCTTCTACAAGTCAGAGGACAAGGTATGGCCCTTAACTCTCTTCCCTGTCTCCCTCTTTTACCCTGACCCCCTTTTCTCAGACTTGACTTGCTGCTCTCTGTTTATAAACAAGCTCTCTTCATGTTTTGGTTTCCTGTTTCAGATGAAGATCCACTCTCCGTCGCCTCACAAGCAGGTCCCGTCCAAATGCAATGACTACTTCTTCAACTACTTCACCCTGGGGGTGGTAGGTCTTGGTGTTATATGGGGGGGGGGGGGGGTAAAGAGAGGGCTTGTCTTTTTTATGTTGACATTAAAGCTTAATGTGCAGTTTTGACCTTTGATTGTTCCCTCTTCCTGTCGTTCCAGGACATACTCTTTGATTCCACCACACACCTGGTGAAGAAGTTTGTCCTTCATACCAACTTCCCTGGTCATTACAATTTCAACATGTAAGTCTCTCTGCCTCAGTTAAGACTGGCACTTTATTGGCCCTTGGCTCAAATATGCAATGTTCAGACATGATTCATTTGAATGAATGATTTGCAGTAGAGCCATAAGAGGCTATTAACTCTTTAGTGGTTGAAGTAATGTAGTCGCAGGACTGAACTGCTCCCCACTCAGTAACATGTAAAATCTCTCAATACTAGATATCATCGATGCGATTTCAAGATTCCACTTGTCATTAAGAAAGGTGAGTTTCTAATCAGCTTTTGTATTGTATTTCCTGAGTTTTTTTGGTGCTCCTTTTGTACTCTGCCTGTCTCCTCTCTGACCTATGTCAAGTCTCCTCATGTAATCCTGTCTGTGTCTTTCAGAAGCTGCTGATGCTCAGTGGGAGGACTGCATTCTCACTACCTACAGCAAGGTCAGTCTTTGCCTAACTGACTGTTTTCCTACAACATACTGTATATTTTTGATAAAAAGTTGTAAAAAACACCACACAAGCAACTATGTTTAAACTTTATAGGTATCTGTGACTTCAGAGAAGGTTTGTGTTCTCCTGACTCACTATGGTTGTGTCTCCCTTAGTGGGATCAGATTCAGGAACTTCTTGGACACCCCATGGAGAAGCCTGTCGTGCTCCACAGGTAAGAGATGCCTGGGTTAGAATATACATGACTACTTTCCGATGAAGTGTTTTCACTGACTGCTGGCTCTGCAGTTACCAAAAATGTGTTCATTTTTTCTGTCTCACAGGTCATCCTCGGCAAATAATACCAATCCCTTCGGCTCTACGTTCTGTTTTGGACTCCAGCGAATGATCTTTGAGGTAAGAACTTGGTGTGTTTCCTGAGTCGTGAATGATGATGGCATTAGGTTGAGTAGTACAAAGGCCTGTATGTAAACTCTGTGTCCTAAATGTGCAAACTTGTCGTCCCAGGTGATGCAGAACAACCACATAGCTTCAGTGACTCTGTACGGTGCCCCCAGACCCAGCAGCCGGGTCCGAGCCGAGACCAGCGCCCACTGAACAGCATCCTACTGCCAACCCAGGCTTGGCCTGAGGGCTGTCTCTCCCCTTCTCCAGGCCACACCACAGCACCCCTAGGCTGATCAGAGCAGTGTACTGTCTCACTCAATCTCTCACCCACTGCCATGTTCACACCAGAGAGGAGCTCCTCTGGACCCATCTGCCCAACTCTGACAGGCACCTCATCCAGAGGCCTGCAGGAGCCTTACGTCAGTCTTCATCCCACCTCCCTCCCACCTCTGACTTACCCTGTCCCAATGGTCTTCATCATCAAAACACTCATTAGATGTGTTTCATCAATGCACATTTGTATGCCGGCATGCACAAACACAAGCTCACCTGCATACACAAATGAGCACCTGCGTGCATGTTACAGTTTTTAAAATGACTTCATACATGCTTGACATGCACACATATCAGAAACTGATACCAAAATCATTTCAATCCTTTCTCCACTATATGTTCATGTTACCTGTTAATACACATGCATATGGATGCAGGCTCATCTCATATCTGCAGCACTAGCATAACAAGTACACCATTACATACACAGACAGTTACAGAAACAAACATGCATGCACACAGACAATTGCATGAATAGAGAAGTTGTTGTTTTTAAAAGGAGAGTGGTAAAAGATGACTAGCACAAATTGTCCTCCCCATGGAGGGTCCTAGTGCTCTGCATGCTTTGAGGGGGAACTGTCTTGGCACATGATCAAACACAGACACACATATACTGGTCCACATACACCACACACACACACAAATTCATACACTCATGTCATGAACAAGTCCTCAGCATAAGCCACCTCCTATTGCAAGGCCGTAAATCACTAACTGCATTTGTAGTTAGTTAGTTTGTTTTGTTTATTTGCCAGGACCGATGGAAACATTTGAACATTTGCACTAAGATACACCCTATTTACTTTCTTGTTGTTTCCTATCCAGTGAGGAGTATTGTGCATTTTATTTATATTAGTGATGGCAGAGGAAAGGCTCCAGCTCCTCTATCCCATGACTTGCTTCCTTTCCTTCCACATGTACACTATCCCCTCCACTGCCCACTGCTACCTCTGTCTTTACAGCCTTCCTCCCCATGCTATCCCATGACTGGCTTCCTTTCCTTCCACATGTACACTATCCCCTCCACTGTCCACTGCTACTCCTGTCTTTACAGCCTTCCTCCCCATGCTATCCCATGACTGGCTTCCTTTCCTTCCACATGTACACTATCCCCTCCACTGTCCACTGCTACCCCTGTCTTTACAGCCTTCCTCCCCATGCTATCCCATGACTGGCTTCCTTTCCTTCCACATGTACACTATCCCCTCCACTGTCCACTGCTACCCCTGTCTTTACAGCCTTCCTCCCCATACTATCTCATGATTTCTCTTTCCCCCTACTTCTCTCTCTCTTCACAGGAGATGAATCCCTCAGATTTACTTCATCATTGCTATCATTCTTAATTTAAAAAAAGTGTTAAATTGCCAAAAGTTTTGCCAAAGATGGTTCAGCATGTTTTAAGTTATCCAGGCATTTTAGTTTGTCAAAATTTGACCTTTTCCTAAGAAGAGCAGACATTCCCTCCTAAACAATATTTTTTTTAAAATTGTAGGCCCCTGACCCATAATCTTAATCTCTCCTAAGAACTTCTTGGGTATATAATCTTTATTATTTGTGCTTTTTAATGCAGATATTTTATCATTCAGTTTTTAGTCTCCTGAGACTCCTCCCTATGTGTAGCAGGTAGATTGGGGACTATGTGCAGCAGCAGTCTCTTCTGGTGTTTTGTACAGATTTGTAAATAGTGTGCTCTTTTTTGTCATTTTAAGCTAATGGTACAATGTGGGTCTGAATTGTTTTAAGGTCAGAGCACACACCAGACGTGACACTTGTATTACTTAGGAATTCTGTTTGATGTCTCTCTCCCTAGTGGAGAGAACAGTGGCGCTCCTAAGCCCTGGGCCTGGAGGGTTCATTCATCTCTCTAGTTCAGCTTTAACCACTTAGTACTAGAGACAGATGCTGAAGATGGGCTAAAGCTGATACAAGGAGGGGCTACTGTTGGGTTGGGAAGGGAGCCCTGTACAGTCTATGATGTTTAGAACCCCTGGATGTGTGTGTGATCAGTGTTACAGTGGGTTGATCGTGTTCTGGTGCTAGATCAGAGGTGTGACTGAGGCTTATAAGTGTGTGTCCTCCCATCTTGTGTATCTATCTGCCATCATGTCAGCCCCTGTCAGACCAGTCCTCCAGGTCTCAGCTTTACAGTGTGTGATGCAGGCTTATTACATGGGCATGGTTCATTCTGTTACATTGACTTGTTTCATGAGTTGCGATGGGGGGGGGAAAAGCCCTGTACTGTTGTTTTTAATTTTATCCCTTGCTTTGTGCAAGTTGAATAAAAGAAAAGGGTAGAATGGCTTGTTAAAGTTGTGCCTCATCTCCCACCAAGCCTGTCTTGACTTCTCTCTGTAAATTAAACTAGGCTATAGAACTGCATTGTGTATGACTTGAGCATGAAAAGTTAACATGGTTGGCTGACTGTCACCCATAGTCATCATTGTCCTCTTGCTCCAGAAAACATAACAGTAAAGAGTAGATTAAAGACTTGGGTCACTATTCAATCTGTATTGCTGAAGTGTTACAGCTAGCACGATAAATGTAAAGGTAATTCATTTTCAATTACTCTGTAACTCAACTTTCTCGATACGGATTGAATAGAGCCCTTTATGTAGAGGTCCTGAGCTCAGTCATGAAGGGCATTGCTGTCATCCTCATCACATATCCCCCTGGTATTCTGATTGGAAGATTTGCACAGTACACAATATATTGTTTTGTCTGGTCTTATGTTATCGTTGCAGGACACAGAAACATGTATATCACTCTGAACATCTCACAGCAAGACAATGGTTATAACATCAGTTTGACCACCCACTGGCCAGCCCTTCATGACCTGAGATGGATACACAGACTGGTTGTGTTGGAATTCAAATACAATGCACACTCAGCTTTGAGCGAGAAAACAAATGCAACACCACCAATGTTGGAGTGATGTTTCTGGAATGTTACTGCTGAGAGTGAGTAGCTAGTGTGCTGGGCTGTTCTTGCCCAATCTCAGGTGGACATATCAGATATTTTTTTAATGCCAGGCGCAAGTGAATGCTTCATTTTCATCAGTTGGTTTTAGCTATTTTATTTCCTCTGAGGTTATCCTATTTTTCCATTGGAATGAATGAATGGTTGTCCTTAAGATTAGAAATTGACAACTTCAGTTTAGTGTAATACTCGTATTAATTCTATGTATTGTCTCCCTTTATATTGTGTGTTATCCTCCTCCCCCAAAGTAATTATTTTTGGTGGATTCAGTACAGTTAACCCATTTCTGGAAATGGGAATTATCCTTAATTAAACTTGTGAATCAAATTCATTGGAATGTGGTGTTTTATATTTTGGATACCTTTACTTCTGTACAATAAAGAACATGTATAGATCAACATTATCAAGCATGTCATAGAAAGCAATAACCATTACTGCGGTGAATCAGAACGGTCTGCTTAAAGCTTGCGCAATGCTTCCGACTGAAACGATGCAAGATTGCTGTGATAAATTTAGATGAGCTCCTCATTAAATCTACTGAAACTCAACATTTATAATTTTATAACACTGCTCATTATGAATTCTGTTAATTAAAAATAATCCTGTTACTGTGTGTACAAAAAGGATATGAACAAATGGATGTAATAAATATGACACAAAAAGTATTGTTTTATTTATTTACTAAGAGCAAGAAAAAGCAGTACATGCAGTTTTTCCACCAGGGACAATTTCAGTGTTAACAGATTGCTTTCTATTTTCATATCAACAGCATGTCGTGTAAAGAAAGCATTTGGACTACAGTTAGAGGTATAGCTGAACATACACGTTTAAAAAGGAACACCATGTATGATGTCTGATTATCAGAAGTATTGTAAATGATAGCACACCACCCACCCACTCATGTTCAGGCTTTACTCTGAGCTTTTGGTTTGTTGCTTGGTGATTGTCGTCTTCAGTGTCTAATTATGAACTAAAAAAAGAGGTGCTGTACACATAAGGTGTGAACTGTTTCTATGTGTTCATACCTCTGCTGGAACATTTCTAGGAAAGTTCCCCCAGAGTGTGGAACTATATAACGAGGTCCCTTGGGGACTTCCTACCACAGCTACAGTTAGTTTTTGATTGAACCTTTATATAACTAGGCAAGTCAGTTAAGAACAAATTCTTATTTACAATGACGGCCTACCAAAAGGCAAAAGGCCTCCTGTGGGGACGGGGCCCTGGTATTTAAAAAATATAAAAAATACAATATAAATATAGGACAAAACACACAACACTACATAGAGACCTAAGACAACAACATAGCAAGGCAGCAGCACATGACAAAACAGCATGGTAGCAACACAACATAACAACATGGTACAAACATTATTGGGTACAGATAACAGCACAAAGGGCAAGAAGGTAGAGACAACAATACATCACGTAAAGCAGCCACAACTGTCAGTAAGGGTGTTCATGATTGAATCTTTGAATGAAGAGATTGAGATAAAACTGTCCAGTTTGAGAGTTTGTTGCAGCTCGTTCCTGTCGCTAGCTGCAGCGAACTGAAAAGAGGAGCGAACCAGGGATGTATTTGCTTTGGGGACCTTTAACAGAATGTGACTGGCAGAACGGGTGTTGTATGTGGAGGGGGGAGTGAGGCCTAAGAGGGTTTTATAAATAAGCATCAACCAGTGGGTCTTGCAACAGGTGTACAGAGATGACCAGTTAACAGAGGAGTATAAAGTGCAGTGATGTGTCCTTTACAGTTGATGCATTGAGCTTTGCCTCCCCTAACTTCCCTTTCAAGTCTACGTACAGGTGTAATATGATGTGTTATCACAACACTGTAATGTACATTCAATTTCACAAAATCAACCTGGCACATGCTTCAGTCAATATTGACCTTATTGAGGCTCTGTGCAATAAAATACAAAAATGAATTCAGTCATACTGTACCTAAATGGAGCAGGGATATTTTAAACATTACCACCAGTATACAGACTGGTTTTACATCCAGGATGTTAATGAAAAAGATAACATGATTTTTTTCTTAGAAAAGGGGTACATTTACAATGGCTGTAAACTTTTAGGCAAAAATCTCAAAATAACTAGTAAACATTCAATCACAGCTTCCATATCCCAATGGCTTTCACAGTGTAGTCCCTCTGATCAACTTAAACCAAACCCCTCAATGCTTTACAAACACTTTAACATCATAGTCCTGTTCCACTGTAGTCTCTGAGTCCTTTTGTCCTGTTGTCCCGAGTACCTTGCCCCTCCACTTGAAGGGCCACAGGGTGGGGGTCTGGTTACTGTGACAGATCAGTTGGGGGTCATGCAGCAGGTTCCACATGAGCCAGATCTGTGGCACTGTCACGCTGTGTACCACCATCAGCTCCCTGTAGAAACAAGGGTCAAACACCTGGAGGTGGGGAGCAGCAGATGGGCGCACAATGCCAAACGTACGAAAACCCTCATGGTGTGACGGTTTCACTCCAATTCTCTGTAAGCACATGCCTAAGAACACATCATCGATAGGGAATAGTTCTACCTGCTGACACGCTTCACTCAGCCGCCTGGCGGTGTGACCAGACATCACAAAGCCTCCCCCTCCAGCATATGACGGATACATTGTCTGGCCGTACACAAACTCAGGCACAAAGTACTTGCTGCTGCGCCGGCGGATGGGGCGGGCATGGTGGATTATCTCACCCACAAAGAGGTCCTTATCAGGCTTCTGACCCTTCACCATCTCCAGAATGTTCTCAATATTCACATAGACATCAGCGTCACCTTTGAAGATGAACTGGACATTGGAGCAGCTGTCATTCACCCACTGGAGGAAGTGGGTCTCTTTAAGTGTCAAGTTGAAAAATGTGTCATCAAAGTCCCAGAGGAGAATGTCCCCAAAGGTGTGGCTCTCGTAGGCAAGGAGCCGGTTCCAGAAAGGCAGGGCGGTCTTGTTCCTGGGCACCCCAAGGAGGAATACAGTCTTTACTGTCTGCCCATCCTGGAGAACACCCTCTCTTCCCCAGGTGTGCCGCACTACCTGCCTCCTTTCAAAGTCTGCCACTACTGACTTGATAGCAATGAGCATGTAGGGCTCGCCTGAGCACTTCCCTAGCTGGTCCATCAGCAGTCTGAAGTTCCGGTTGTCCTTATCCCTCAGGTAACCCTCAAAGTCAAAAGGTGGTCGTGTGGGTAAAACCGGAACAGCCTTTGTCCCCTCATCTTTCTTTGACTTAGATTTGTTCTTGGCCTGAGGTTTGAATTTAGACTGAAGTTTGGACTTGGGGTATGTCTGAGACTTAGAATGGGACTGATGCGTAGACTGGCACTTTGACTTGTCTGGGGGCGTAGAAGGGACCCGTTTAGTTACATGGCTCTCTGGTGGAGGCCCTAAAAGAGCGCGGGAGCTTGTACAGCCCTGCTCTAACTGCCAGGTGTCCCAGGTGGAAGTATAGCCTTGATGAGCATACAACATCAGACAGAGTAGTCCCAGCATGAGCAGGGTGCACAGAACATATTTTATATGAATTCTCCTCATTGTGTCCGACTGAACCTATTTCCCTCTGATTTTATTACCACTCTTTTTCCATTGATCTTTATTTTCCTCTCCCTCAGGATCTGAGATCAGAAAGCGTGACACAGCATCCTGGGAGGATTTCATAATACTGATCATCCATGCAAAGGTTTTCCGGATTATTTCCAACCAGATTGTTTCCATTCATTGAGTGAACATAATGACAGGGAACAGTTATGACCCTGAGGTCCTGACGATTTATTCTCCGTAACCCAACACTCTGCAGTCTTGATGTTTCTCCTGCAGTATGTGAGGGGGTTTCCCTTTAGTCCATGACACTCATTCCATCCCATCTCATCAGCTGGCTCTGCTCCTTGATATGAAGATAAATCACGAGTATTAATCATAAAAGGAGAGGAACAAAAGTACATTTTATATTTTACTTTTATATTTACAGTTATTTACATTGTATAATTTATTTTCTGTTTTTCATTTAAGTTATTATTAATAAATTATCTCTGCAGTTGCAATCGTTCAAACTAATTTCCCCAAATTCCCAGAACTATTTGCAAGAACGTTTGCAAGAATAAATCTTCCTATAGCAGACACTCCCCCTACGGTTTCCCGATTACGATTGAATTTAGGTTTAGGGGTGTTATAATTATGCATATTTTGTACAACAGCCGAAGCTATAACATGTGTTTACCAAAACAACATGCAGAGAGAACATTCACTAATTGCGTCTGAGGCATATGTCGATTCTGATACGCTCTCAAGAAAGGCAGCGCTGCTCTCGCATCAGTGTTCTCCCTTTCAAATCTTCCCTACAAATCAGCTCCTAGAGAGATATCACCTATGGCTACAAATATTGCGGCAGCTTATTCTAATGCTCACCCTAAAATAATGCACTAAATCAAGAGGTTCCACATCATTAAATATATTGAGGCAAAAATTACAGACAGTAACGTACAAATGGCTAAATAAAACTAAATTGAATAAACATGACATTTATTTTAATATAATTGAAAAACAGCTTATTGGTATACGTAGCCAATCTGTATTCGAATAGACACCGCGGTTTTCATTTAATCATATTTGTATCCTTCGCTTTTTAGTAACAATTGCAAAGAAATTGGAAACCTTATATTTGTAGTCACAGTCTCTTTAAAGTTATCGGTAGTCACAGAAAGACAAATAAACATCTGGATTTTGTTTAGCAGAGATCTTCTGTGTATAAAGTGAGGCGGAAGGACAAAAAAACATCTAACGGACGACACACTTAGCTGTTCTACGACTGTTCTGAGACAATCGTTAAATAACGATCGTTTTCAAGAGTAACTTTACTGATGGATGGTTTTGAGAAACGGATTTGACGATGTTCCTACGAAAGTTCTGACAATTAATTTAGCCTTAAAATACGTTTGGGAAACGGAGCCAGACCATCTCCCAGTTGTCTAGCATTCAAATGACACCTCAGAAGAAGCAATGGAAAAACATGATTCCCTAAAAACACGCCACTTTCAATACAGCTACCATGACGTTTTCGTAGCAGGTTGGGAGAATTTATGAAGCTGGTTAGGAGAAATAACGTAGCAGTTTAGGATAATTAGGTTAAGGTTAGGAAATTGGGCAAGGTTAGGGTTAGATAAAACGCTCTCCTAACCTGCTACAAAAAGTCACTTCTGTAGCTGTGCTCCATCGAAGTGGGGTGTTTTTAAAATAAAATGTTCCAAAACATTTCGAAGAATGACTACATTGACATTCCCTCTTATAGGACGTAGCCCCAAATAGGAGGGGGACGTGTCGGATCTTATGTTAAACTGTACATAAGATTCCTAAATAGAAAAGCATGTCCTGTGTTCATTAGAACATAGTGTTCCTAACGTAATTCTCATATTAATATCCTTCATAAATGTAACTATTTGTTAACCATGCAGTTTAAAAAAATGCATCATTGAACAAAACAACTAAACGTATTTTACGCATTTTGCACATGCGTTTACCCTCAAAGGAATAATTGTGTTGCATATATTATATATCCTACCATGACGCATTACATTTACATGTAATTGCCAGACTGTTGCATATTTGCATATCACAGGGAGCCCTATATTGAATAACCGCGTTTGTATTGTAATCAGTATACAGTATGTGTACAAAGTATCCTGCACATCAGTCATCATACTTACCACGACAGATTAAAGTCACCAAAGCAATTATATAGCGCCACTGCCAAACCCGGGAACATCTGGTTTCTGTATGAAATCTGCAGTCTCAGACTGTAGGAAAGTTGGGGTCCAACCTGGGTCCAACATAAACGAGGTTTAAAATTGAGAGAAAACACATTAAATGAATACAGACGTACTTGGTTTGGAGGCTCTGTATACAGACGTACTTGGTTTGGAGGCTCTGTAATAAGGAGTTAACTTTTGGAGAAATGTGCAAAACTGGCACGACACCGTTTTAACCGTGTTTCTTACACTGGCCACGTGACACGTGTGGGAGACGCAGGTTCAGCTAACAGCTAAGCAACTGGAGACAGACTCCCAAGAATTTGGAGAAAGGGGAAGGGGGCATAATGATGAAGACCTAGCATACTTATTTGTCTGACAGTGTACTTTCATGGTGGTGATCGTTGCAATATGGGACAATCTGTTATTTTAGCCCTTAGCGGTCTTAAATGGCTGCAATTTAGGAGCAGGACTCTCTTTGCATGGTGAGACAAACATGAAATACATTTATTTAACCGACAAGACTTGAATACAAATACTACAAAGAAAAACTCAAAACACAGAAAAATTAAGTTATAAGACAGTAATTTAATGATATTTCTTTCTGCACACACATAATACAGTTCCCTGTCTATTTACAATCTACAAAAAGTAAACATGTATCTCACTCTGCTGGTCCCATTTAACATTCAAGGAGTATAGTTCTTTGGCTACAAAACAACATATACAAGTTGACAGTTACTCCCAATCACTGACTCCTCTAAAACATCACTGCTGCCCAATGGCACCTGGGGGTCTAGGTGAAGCCTGTTTCATCTTCTGGCCAAGCCACTAGAGAACTAGTCTTTCTTCTCTCATGTAAAGCCTCCCACCATTGCTCCCCCCAGACTGGCGTCTCAGGGATTCCAATCCCTTTAGGACTTCAGGCAACCAGAGTGCGGTGCCCTCAGGAAGACGCTGTGCCTGCTTTCATGATCTTGAACAGGACGTTGACATTGTTGTTTTTGATAGCGTCTCGGCAGGCTGTGATAACCTGATTCTTTGGCTTTCCCACTGAGAGAAACAAAGAGGAAGAGAGGTTAGCAGAGATCTGAAACCTTTAAAACACACATTAAATTCTCTTCAAACCTGATGCTTCACTAATCTCCGTCAACCCCTACTCACCTCTCAGTCTCCCTGCCCTCTGAATGGCCTGGTTGACAGACTTAAGGCAAGCGAGGAGAGCATTGTGATTGTTGGATCGGATCTTGTACTCATTGATCAGGTCTCTGTTCAGGTCATAGAGCTCAATGTAGCGCTTCTTCATGTTCCTTCTGTCAGGCACAAAGAAAGATGAAGGGATTCAAAAGTAAAAGAGGTCATTATCACCTTATCGAGCCATGCAAAGGAATCCTACAGAAAGATTATGGAGGTGGTGTTTGGTGTGTTGTCACTCACATGTCACCCATGAGCCGTGCGTCTTCTGCCTGCACCAGCATGTTACGGATGTGATTAGAATGATCTGCTATGGCCGCCGTCAGCTTTTGGTGGACAGAGTGATAGTCATCTACCTGGTAAAACAATTGATTACAAAAATATGTTAGGCCTACCACACACAATAATGAGAGAAATGGTTGGTAATGAGATAAATACTATTGGTGTGGAGGCTGAGGTGGGGAGTTTACCTCAGTTAGGGTTGTTCGCAGCTCCCCAAAGTATGTGGGGAAGTCTGCCTCTGCCTGTAGGTCCTCTATGGCCAGGAAGGAGGCCAGTGATTGGACTAGATCCCCTGCCAGGTCTATGTCATCTGTGTTTAGTGTGATCTGATCGTAAAGAAAAGGGCAGGTGAAGGGTCCATTTTGAAATACTAGAGATATCCTGTGCACAGCGATACATGTTAGGACATGTAGACATACCTCTCCACTAGTGCTTAGCATGCTGATGGTGAGTAGTCCTCCGCCACGTAGAGAGGTGAACGTCACGTCTGGGGTATCAATGCCCTCTAGTAGAAGGAAGTTCTGGTTCAGCCACATGACCACCTAAAGACAGAGAATACAGCCATTTGATAGTGACAGTAACATTACTATGGAGCAGAACGCCAGAAGGGCTCGGAAGTCGCCACAGGTGACAGCACATGAAAGTGTGTGTGTGTATGTGTGTGTAAGAGTAAGTGAGAGAAAGCGATAGAGTTTGTGCTCACTCTCTGTGGCCTGTCGTTGATGGTGAAGGTAACTTTCCCAGTAGGTTGGGGGGCCTCAGGCTCAACATTAAGATCATACATAGCGAAGCGAGGCAGCTGACGTGTGATCTCAAAGACGTGGAACTGACTGCTGCAGGAAACAGGAGAAGCACAATCAAATGACAAAATAATGTTGTTGTTTTTTTATTGGACAGAGCTAAAGTTCCACTGAAACTACAACGTTTGGATAATAAGAGTGAATTTCATTGGCAAATCAATACATTAACACATCTATGCAGAGAACACATCTATGTCTCTTTCATCATTGAAATATGTGTACCTGCTCTTGCCGCCAACAAAAGCTTTGATGTGTAGATCCACAGGGATATCTTTGGGGGGAATGATGGGAACACAGATAGAACCACATAGATTCTGGGCACTGGGATGTACCACATGACTTTCACCCTCAAAAATTCCCTCTGCGAAAATCAGCACGGCTCGAATTATGGTCTCTGTAGAAGGAATGCCAAGAGGTCAGTACCCAGCCCACTTACCACAGTAAGTCACATCAAATCAAAATCAAATAACATCACGTTACTGGTCGCATACACATATTTAGCAGATGTTATTGCAGGTGTAGCGAAATGCTTGTGTTCCTAGCTCCAACAGTTCAGTAATAAATACACGAGGCTGAGAATTCTGGAATTATAGGATGGTGAGAGTCATTGGTTTCAATGTGGGACAGGCTGAGGTTTGGTCAGCTTGGTGAGTTTCTGTGTGGTTTTAGCTCTGTGTAAGTGAGCTGCTTACTGGGAATTGAAGACAATGTAAATCTAGGGCATGAGTGTGTTAGTGGTCCGTGAAGATGGTAAGGAGGTTATCTGTGTGGGGTGATGGTGTTTACCATTGGGCGTGGAGATGCTGAGCTCTATGTGTGACCTCTGGGACTCCGTGGCAGCTCTGACAGAGAGGACAGTCTGGAGCTGGGTATTGGCTGGTATCACCCCCATCTGGGTGTCCCGTTCTGAAGTTCCTGGGACAGCCTGCTAGAGACACAGACACACAGAGGTATTTTACACTATGACACAATCACCATGGGTGTGTAGTCTGTACAGAGTTAAGAGGTGGGAGGATAGTAGTGTTCTCCTCACAGTAACTGAGAAAGTTTGTCTTTGAATGTTGGTCTGGGGTGTGGGTGTATGCTTGTACGTGTGGGCTTTAGCATTATATTCTTTTAATATTAACTTCAGAGAGTTTCAGCACATCAGTGAATGTAAAAGTGTGTTTGGTTGTAGCTTTATCCTCAAAGTTCTTTCTGTGAAAGTGTTTGTCAGTGTGTGTTCTTAGAAACCTTGGCATTCTCCTCATAGTTGCGTAGTTCCAGTAGCAGGTTCTGCCTGCGCTGACTCAGCTCTCGGATCAGATCCTGCTCCACACTGGAGTCCATCAGATTCCCCTTCATCTCCTTACTGGCAGGCAGGTAGCCACGCACTGACAACCAGTACACAACATATTGGATGTCACTTACTGAAAACATACACACAAATAAACAATATTCAATAGCCATGGTGTTCCACATGTCTTTACCTTCTCCCTCCACAGAGGTACAGATTAGCTGTATCTGTCCATCCATGCGATAGTCCCCTTCCACCACTCCAGCCACAGAGGACGAGAAGTTGTCTTTGAAGATGACTTCACCTGTTCGATCGCTCCGTGCATCAATCTGTAAATGATGGTGAAGTCAAGGGGACTTACAACATTCCTTACACTTGGAGGAAAGGCTGGTGCCAAGTGCCAACCAGTTCCAGACAATGTGTCAAAGTGAATGATTAGAGAACTTTGGAAGACTCTCCTTGATTTGCGCTGTACTCATTTTAACAAATAGGTGCTAAATTGATTATGGACTGACACATCAAGGTGGTTTACCTTTCCATTGGACCAGCCTGTGATGAGTTCTACAACACCATCAGCGTTAAGGTCAAATGCATGGATGCTCATTGCATGGTTCTTAGACTGCAGGGAGAAGGGGTAACCTTTACTGGCACATCTTTAAACATAATGCTGGTGCAAGTTTAATATGCTTTGTGTAAAGTGACAGGGATGTATTTAGACAGAAAACAACCTAATATTCAGCCAATTCAAAACTTGCAGTACCTTGATTCTCCAGTAGCGGGCAGTGCGGTCATATACACCCACAGTGCCGTTGGCCAGAGCATAACCAAACCTGCTGCCATGCATATGACAGAGGGAGGTAACTGTCTGAATGACACAAAGAGAGAGCAATCAGCATACATTGTCTCTTTGCTGACACACAATGTACTATAAACATCAAGATCATAAAACATAATCAAATAGCATTAGAAACAACATGGCCTCATGTAAGATGAGCAATACCTCATTTTCAGCAATCTCAGACACAAGTTCGTCTTCTTTGAATACCCTAATGTCAAAGTCCTCTGATCCGACAAGAAGCTGTAAACACCAGACAAAAAAAACCAATATATTACCCATTTTAGGATCTAGTATATGCCTATCTATTTAATAACACAACATCTGAAATTGTTGAGTTTTATATTGCAAAGTATTTGCTTTCATCTTTGGATAAAAAAATAAATGCAACACCTCATTTTTTCCATCACCAGTAAAATCACAGAGCACCAATGATCGCACATTATCCCCCGTCACCTGAAAATGAACCCATAGAAACAGACATCAACAGTTATCACTTTTCTATTGCATAATTTCATAATTTCATTTTTGCACAACAGTTCACATAATCAAGAGAGTAAGAGGAACGCGAGCCATACCGTCCAGAACTGGTCATTCCCCTCATAGTCAAATCCTTGCAAAGCGCAGTTTCCGCCGATGATGGCGAGGGGGGACTCAATGTTCCCCAATTTCCCTAAAACAATGGCATTGGCCCCATCTGTCACCTATATGATGTGAAAAAGGACATTACATCTTCAGCAGGCAGATGGCTTATGTAATACTGCTGCTACAACATAATCATGAGGCTGTATTGATATGTTATAACATTGTGTCCAGTCCTTTGTATTGTCCTTGGTTCACCTCTCTGTAGAAGATGTCAGCATTGTCGTGTACGTCATAAGCCAGCAGGTTTGTCTGGGTGCCCACGAGGAGCGTGTCTCCAGTGGTGTTGGGTCCTAGTGTGCCAGCTGTCAGGCAGCTCACAGCCTGGTTGATATTGAGCAGAGAGATGTCCGAATCCTGGGCACTCTGACTCAGACGGTGGGCTGCCTGCCGTTGGCCACGTGTATGAGGGTTATGGATGAACACCTGATGGAAGAGAGAAGATTGAATAACTTCACTGGAGTGCTATACTTCAATTCATACTTCATGCATACATGTAAATGGAGAAACTATGAAAGAGAACTGAGTGAGGCCATACCTTCCCTGCTTGTGTGGCTGCAGTGAGGCATGGGTGGATCCCATCAAACTTGCCCATTGTAACCATGCGAGGGTTGATTTTATGGTTCAGCTTGAGGGTGAATATAGGCACCAACATGGTGGCACAATCCTACAACAATAATAACCAATCATGGTACATATGGTGTGTGTGTATGTGTTCTGCTGGTTGCTTGTTTTGAGATGAGTATGAAATCGAATCATTACTGCTGGAGAAACAAGGATGTTGTATCCCTCTTTCAATCTAGCAGATACTTGCAAACTACCCTAATGTTATAAACAGCTTACTCGTCGCCCGCTGGGTGTCCCGTTACCTAGCAACACTGGGCAGCTTGTCAAAGCTTTTCATCTACCTAATCCCTGTAGTTTGCTTTCTAGTTAGCTATGTTCATTGGCTCCTCATTATCTTCAAAAATTGCCAACATTAGATAAACAGATAGCATAGCTATGAGCAATTAAAATAATGTTAGTACTCGAGTGCAAAATGTCAGTAATTCACTTTCCCAATCATGAAGACATCCACGACTGGCACAAAACAGTCAGATTGATTGTAACTCATCACAGCTATCTACGTTAACGTTAGCTAACTAGCTAGCATGCTAGCCACCATTTCCAGCTGCAACAAGACACAATATTTTTCAACAACATAAAAAGCATTGCATTTTACGCATATGAATGGAACATGTGATAAAGTGAGATGATATCTTACTGAAGTCCTCGATGTTTAGCTGTCTTTAACTGTCAACGTTCATGGGTTAGCTAGCTACAAGCATGCTATGCTAACGTCCGAATACAAGGCAACAAGATGCTTTCCCTCTTGCAAATGACGTAACTTGTCACTCAAATCTTCTGAAGTTACTGAGGGGGTTCGATTAATCTCGCCCGGGCGCTCGTGTAAGCGTGTTTTGCACCGCCTGAAAGTTGGTAGCAACCGGGCTGCCTCCCGCACATGAGCCAGGTGCCCGCATAAACACTGAGGGGGTTCGATGAATCTCACCCAGGGATTCCGTGTATGCGTGTTCTGCACCGGATGAAAATTGATTGCGTTCGTTTTGAAACCGTGCCGCGTTCAACGAATCAGATAATCGGAATTTTCCGCGTTTCCTAATTCCGATTAGGATGTGAACGCAGTGATGTGAACGCGAAATCAGATCAAAACAAAATGATTTAGGAGCACGTGGAGTAATGAGTAGGATTCAGTTTCACATGCAAACGTGATTGCTTTTGAGCTTTATTCCCAATTAAAACGAGTTAGAAAATTCAAACATGTATTTCATGGACAAAACGATGTTGTAGGCTTCTGAACGATACACCATGATGCCTTGTTGACAAAATGACAGAGCAAGGAGCAGATTTGAGAAAGGCGCTCCCCCCTCCCCGCTTTCGCCTGATGACGTGTGGGGTTTTGCCCGGTTCAACCTTGGTCAGCATAAAATAACTCCCTCACTTTATCGCGAGCACAACACTACAGTACAAAGTGCTGTGAAGTAATCGTTGAATAAACAGGCTTCATTCAATTCTTCAACAATAAGTACAAACATTTTTACATTATTTTTTACTCCAAAAAACAAGTTCCTCACCGGGAAAACATGTATTATATTCCATTATACTATATGTTTCTGTATTGACTATGATTCATATTATGGTAAAGTACATGCTTAACTTTAACAAAAGTTAATATATCTTCATTTTATATGATGAAATATATATATTTTTTTTATGATAGACTATCCTTGTTGTAGGCCAATGACAGTTCTGGTAGCATCACTGTTTTCATTACGGTCGTTTGTAATTAATTGTAGCTGGTAATATTAGTGACTATTTGTATAACATTGCACAATGTTTGTGGTATGACACAGCTCAATTACTCAGGCAGGAGATTCTGGAAAAATACTAACACTCAGTCGACGAGCGCAAAAATACTAACACTCAGTCGACGAGCGCAAAGTGATTCATTCTCATTCGAATGTTGCTCACGAGTGCTTGCCCGTGTGCAAATAAGGGGAGAATGGACATGGAAGCTCTCAACACAGCACCAATGACAGCAAATTCCCCCGGAAAAGTGACAAAAGAACAATTGCCCAACTGTTGTGTACCGTGTGCACTGCGCACAATAACGATGACTGTCCAGTCGAAAACCAGTCAACAATGTAGTGATTTATAGCCTAAATCGTCGTTTAAATCTATTTGTCATAAACACTATACATTCAAATGATTCACGACAAGTTTACATCTAGAATTACATACATTTCTCTCATTCTAATCTATAGCCTACTAGTCCTAGATTAGATATGCCTATAGGCTATAACACTTTAAATCATCATGAATTTGAACAATAAATTGAGTGTGTCTGTAAAATAACAATATCTGGTAACTAAACGTTAACGAAAGTCCAGACCCAGTGGGTTATTTGAAGGCATTCATAAATAAATAAAAATACCAATAAATGTTTGCATAGTAACATAATGGGTAGCCATTTTTGAATGAATCAATTGTCAACATGGTAATTAGGCTATGTAGGCTATTGAAACAAAAGGCTTATATTCCCTTGATGGGCATGTTTTCGCGCTAGATAATAAACCGTGTGCAAGCAAGCCTATTAATGATCTTTCTGCGTGAACGCGCGACTCTGTTCTGCACACGGCACCTGTCTGCCCCGGACGATATAAAGTCGAAGTCTCGCTAGTTAGAAATTAAAAGCTGACAACACACCACTGACACCCAGCCAACCTACTACGATCCATTCGGATAAAGAAGGGAGCTCAAAAACTGGAAAATGGATCCTTGTGAATGCTCCAAAAGTAAGTTATGTATATTGATCAATGTATCAAGACTATAGGCTATGGATACGCCTTAAGCGTATTCCTAAAATCTTAACAGGCTAATTACCTAACTCAACTGTTTATTTATAGCTGGATCTTGCAACTGCGGTGGAGCCTGCAAGTGCTCCAACTGCGCATGCACCAGTTGTAAGAAAGCAAGTAGGTGGTTCTATTCTAAATCCAACTAGTGTTTTTAGGTCCAACAGTCTTGTTCTTATCGCTGGTGGCACTTTAAAGCCCCATGGTAAGCCTAATTAACCTCAATTGCCTCATTAGGTGGCAACTAAATAGTCTTTGGTCATCACTAATCGATTATTTTTCGGCCCATCAGGTTGCTGCGACTGCTGTCCCTCCGGCTGCAGCAAGTGTGCATCAGGCTGCGTGTGCAAGGGCAAGACTTGTGATACCAGCTGTTGTCAGTGAGGCCTGTGTATGACATCACAATGCAGCCCATTCCCTATGACTATGAAGTTGTACCATCTTGAGCATAGCTTTTGTATTTTGTCAAATGTAAGGAAATAAATTGCATGTAACTTATTCAAGTTTCTTTGACTAACTTGGGTTACTGGAGTTGTTGGGCTTTGGGACATAAGAGGTCAATCATGTTGTCTGTGCTCCAAAAAGAGCGATTGCACACTCCTAGGAAACCAGTTTTTCATTTTACTAAAATGGTTAAGTTGAGGCATAATTGCAAGATCACCTGAACCAACCAGCACAGCAGATGGCGTGAGAGCTGACAACTACAAAGCGCAAGGTCTTGTTGGAAAATGAGGCATGATCGCCGAGTGTTAAAGTCCTTGGTGGAACCAGAACTTTTTAACATGAGAGCGTTGCGGAAGCTATATTGCTAAAGAATCTGAAGATGCCGCAGCGCTATTCCAAGTGGGATGCACTGATGGGTTCGTGCTGACTGTGACGGCCAGGTAAATGGCATCCTTGACTGCAAGAACAAGATGTATGTCAAGTGGCATATAAGGAGATGTATACCTAAAATACGGAGGGTGAGGTAAGTTGGAAGGGGGTGAGCATGAGTCAAATGGGGGAGGGTTTGTTAAAGTGTGACTTGGTGGTGACGTTTTCAGGTCAGGATGAATAAGTGGACCCTTGCCCTTCGGCTGATCTATTTGTGGTTTCAGTGTGGGTCTAAAGCGTTTGGTGTGGGTAACCAGAAGTGGTCTTGAGAGTTTCTGCTGGTCGGAAGGAGCAGGCGCTCCAAATGGGGACAAAAGATATGAATTGTTTCAAGAAAGGTGCGCCATTGAAAGGAGTGATTACTGGGGTAGCAGTGAAAGTTAACCAACTGAAGGGGGAAGATTCCTGGTGTTTGGTGCGACGTGGAGTGAGTGGTGAAATGAGTTCTGTTCTTTTGCGTTTTGATATTGAGTCTTTGCATGACAGTGATAGAATGTTATCCTGTACGAACTTTTGTGCTGAATACATGACGTTACAGGTGTCAAGCTTATGGGCATGAGACAAATGTGTAGCATGGGGGAAAGTAGTGGTACGTGTTAATTGTGGGGAAATGGGGATCCGAAATGTCTGAGAGGCAGGTTGAGGTTTCCAGGGTTATAGTGCAGAAGTTGTCATGCTGAGGAAGATGGGTCAAGGGGGAGGGATCCTGAGGAGTGGTGTGTAGTAGATAGGACAAGTGATGTTTCAGTAAGATTAGATTTATAGTAATGGTTATCAATTGTATTGCAGGGATGGAACATCAAGGTGCAGAAAATTGAGGTTGTGGTGGTAGCTGCAGAGGTATTTTGGTGTGCAGGCTCTTGACGTAAGAATTACAGGATGTGTTGAGTGGTAGGGTCCCACCCTTTCAAATTTTATTGGTCACATATGTGTTTAGCAGATGTTATTGCGGGTGTAATGAAATGCTTCAAGCTCCGACAGTGCAGTAAGATCTAACAGTTTCGCAACATATGCCCAAAATACACGTACATCGAAGGAATGGATTAAGACATTTTATTTAACATGAACTATGTATGTCAGTTAAGAACAAATTCTTATTTACAATGACGGCCTAGGAACAGTGGGTTAACTGTCTCATTCTGGGGCAGAACGACAGATTTTTACCTCCATCTCAGGGAATCGATCTAGCAATCGTTTGGTTACTGGCCCAACTCTCTAACCACTAGGCTTCCTGCCGCCCATATACATACAGTGCAGTGAAAAAGTACTTGCCCCCTTCCTGATGTTTTTTTTTTTTTGCACTTGTCACACTTAAATGTTTCAGATCAAACAAATTTAAATATTACAAAGAGAACCCAAGTAAACACAAAATGCAGTTTAAGTGAATTAAGGGGAAAAAATCTATCCGAACCTTCATGGCCCTATGTGAAAAATTGTCCCCTAAACTGATTGTGCCACCCTCAGCAGCAACAACTGCAATCAAGTATTTGCGATTACTGGCAATGAGTCTTTCACATCGCTATAGAGGAATTTTAGCCCACTCTTTGCAGAATTGTTTTAATTCAGCCACATTGGCATGAACCGCCTTTAAGGTCACGCCACAGCATCTCAATTAGATTCAAGTCCGGACTTTGACTAGGCCATTCAAACCTTTAGTTTTTTTAAAGCCATTCAGAGTTGGACTAGCTGGTGTGTTTCGGATCATTGTCCTGCTGCAAAACCCAAGTGAGGTCACGAACAGATGGCTGGACATTCTGCTTCGGGATTTTTTGGTAGAGCAGAATTCATGGTTCCATCAATCACAGCAAGTCGTCCAGGTCCTGAGGCAGCAAACCAGCCCCAGATCATCACACTAACACCACCATTTTATTTTAACCTTTTATTTAACTAGGAACAGTGGGTTAACTGCCTGTTCAGATTTGTAGCTCAGGGGTTTGAACTTGTTTGAAAATTCTTATTTTCATGTTATTTTTCTGCAATGGCCTAGGAACCTTCCAAAGAGTTTAGCTTTTGTCTCGTCAGTCCACAGAATATTTTCCCAAATGTCTTGGGGATCATCAAGATGTTTTTTGCCCAGGTTAACTGGTAGGCCGGCCACTCCTGGGCCTGTTCAATTACATTGTTTCATCTGTTCCTGGGGCATGTTTGATCTGAAACACTAAGTGTGACGTGCAAAAAAAATACAAAATCAGGAAGGGGGCAAATACTTTTTCACAGCAATGTATATGTCAGAGCGGCATTGGACTAAGACTCTGGCACTGCTTGTATTCTTCCATATTTTATATTTATTTTCTAAACTTTAACTAGGCAAGTCAGTTAAGAACAAATTCTTACTTACAATGACAGCCTAGGAACAGTGGGTTAACTGCCTTGTTCAGGGGCAGAATGACAAATCTTGACCTTGTCAGCTTGGGGATTTGATCTACCAACCTTTTGGTTGCTGGCCCAATGTGCTAACCACTAGGTTACCTGCCGCCCCAGTCTTCTTTCCCTGCTTGAATGTGGTGGTTCACACTTTCAGTTTTGCACAAATACTCCCATCTATCCACGGTTTCTGGTTGGGGTAGGTTTTAATAGTCACAGTGGGTACAACATCT
Organism: Oncorhynchus masou masou; assembly: GCF_036934945.1. NCBI lineage: Eukaryota > Metazoa > Chordata > Actinopteri > Salmoniformes > Salmonidae > Oncorhynchus > Oncorhynchus masou. Next base: position 75,332,576 of record NC_088242.1, read on the forward strand.
ATGGATGCACTTCCTGATAAACTCATTCACCGTATCGGTATATGTGTCAATATTATTTCCTGAAGCTACTCTGAACATATCCTAGTCCATGTGATAAAAACATTCTTGAAGCATGGTTTCCGATTGGTCAGACCAGTGTTGAAATAGTCCTTACCATGGGTGCTTCCTGTTTGAGTGTCTGCCTATAGGAGGGGAGGAGCAAGATGGAATTGTGGTCCGATTTGCTGAATGGAGGGCCGTATATGTATTCTGGAAGGTAGTATAGCAATGGTTGAGGGTTCTAGCAGCGTGAGTACAATAATCAATATGTTGATAGAATTTCGGGAGCCTTTTCCTCAAATTTGCTTTGTTAAAATCCACAGCTACAATAAATGCAGCCTCAGGATATGTGGTTTCCAGTTTGCATAAAGTACAGTGAAATTCTTTGAGGGCAGTCATGGTATCCGCTGGGAGGAGACTTAAGTTTCTGTATATTATTACAGTTACACCGTAAGTCGTTAATCATAAAATATATACCTCCACCCTTCTGTTGGCGCAATGTACTGAGAACCCAACTGGCTTTACAGTCAGACAGTGTATCTCGAGAGAGTATGTTACAATCCCTGGTGTCTCTCTGAAAAGCAACTCTCGTCTTGAGCTCATCAATTTTATTATCCAGAGATTGGACATTAGCGAGTAAAATACTCGGGAGCAGTGGGTGGTGTGCACGCTTACTAAATCGGACCAGAAGAACGACTCGAGTACCTCTCCTTCGCCTGTGTTGTTTTGGGTCAGCCTCTGGAATAAGTTAAATTGTTCTGGGGAGAGCAAACAAAGGATCCACTCCAGGGAAGTCGTAATCCTAGTCGTAATGCTGGAAGTTCTGGTCGGTTATCTTCCTGGCTGTATGTAATGACACAAAACAATTCCTGAGCCAAGAACGTAAAAAATAGTACTAAAACAAACAAAATACTGCAGAGTTGCAGGGTGTTGGCCTGAACTAGGACTAAATAGATTAAATATATTTTTTTTGTGAGTTTACTGATAGATCGTAGGGTATTTGTTTATTTGTCATGTATTTATTTCAAGCAAAGTATAAGGGGTTTATACTCCAGTCTAGTAGGTGGCGGTATAACAACATGTATTGAATGCCAACCGCTATTAAACCTCATCGAAGAAGAATAAAACGAGGCCTCATCCAATCAGACTAGACCTCAGAAGTGCCGGGGTAAAATGTATATCCGACTGGAAAACAAATGAGATGAGCACAAAAGAGTGAAAACAACTATCGTAACTACTATTTGTGGAACAGGAAAGGATCATTTGCTATCTAGGATTCATGTAAGTTACCCAGCTAATACGCGTTACAACTAGTTATGAACCTGCCGTTGCATTCCACTAGCTTAGCTATAGTTAACTTGCTAAAGTGCTAGCTTGCTTTGTACCTGTAAACGAACTGATTCTTAAATGTGTAATTCGTATTAGTGTTGTTAGCTTTGGGACACAATATCGGGAGTCTAATACACAGACTCCCGATGTTGTTGTGAGCAGTCATCAAAATCAATTATTCTAGGCTTTTCCGGCTCGTTAGCTAGCCAGCCTAGTTGCTCATCGTGCCAAGGGGGCATGCGCGCGCTGGTTTCGATTCAGCTGTCATTGCGTGGCTGCATGCATCTTGATGCAAGTAGTTCGCAAAAAGTCACAACTCGGTGAAAACCTATGTACTAGCAATGTCAGTTATTTACGCCGACATTGTGGACAACAGAGCAAAAGGCTCCAAACAGAAAAATGACAATTCACATGCTATGGCAGAATAATAAACACTGACCAGTCCATCTCGACAACACAATTATCATGTTATTTACAAAATGTACGTTTCGAAAGATACATACGACGCTCAACCGAACAATCAGGTTACATTTTGTGTAATACGCAATCAATTGGTAACGTAAACTCGTACATCGCCTTGGTCCGTACAATTGCCCTTATTTTAGCGCCCCCAAAACATAATACTTCCAGATCAACTGTAATGTTAATACCATCACAAAGCACAATTTCTCCTCTTTCCAACATAATCAAATACTAGTCCTAAACGCTGCCCGTTGATGCATAATTCAAGCAGGCAATGAGCCCCGTCGGGTCTTTTTAAAAATGGCGGGTGGGGAAGCGAAACTAATGCTTGGTGGTGACAAGGAGTGATGTTGAGTGGGAAAATTGCTTTTTTTCACTCGATCTGTCCAACTTTATCGCCTCTAAAATGTAAATAAAACACTATAAAGTGTTTTTATATAATGTGTCATTACATACCTATTTGAAGGTTTGTGTCGAATTTGAATCGGGATTTTAGGGCGGGATTTTAGGGCGGTGCTAAAGTGATCTTAGACGTAAGCGGCGGCTTTGAGAATGATGATCGCATGCAGTGATGACGCAAAAAATGACGAAGTATCCCCCTTACACCGTCATTGTCCAGTTCTTGTTTTTAAACGATGAGAAGTGCTACACCTGGTGGAGAGATTGTAAGACAGAAATAGTTGCTTTATGCGTGCTGTACATCACGATATGACACGTCCCGATGTAACGGAGGGTCCAATTTTTTCAACTTTTCTCCAATACTATAGAGGCATTACCATGTCGATCAACGCTTGAATAGAAACCCAGTTCACACCCCCGATTTTGAAGTCAACACAGTCGCTGCAGTCCCATTAGTTTTCTTTGTAGCCTCGTTTGAATGTCGCTGTTACGCATATTTGTATGTTTACGTTATATACAGGGTGAAACTAATGACAGCAAAATTGTCTAAATGTTACTTACAAGCCAGAATGTTTAATAAAATTACATTTGAACTTACTCTACCGGTTGTCCGGTGGTGTTGGTACTTCAGATGGTTGAAATTTGAGACAAAATGTCCACAGGAAAGTATTGTTTACCAGACTTTTTCAAGCACGGGTACTGCAGTAGAAATTTCTGGCACATGCAAAATCATAGTCTTCTATGATATTGGCAATCCCCACAATTTAATGTGCATCCCACAACCTACTATGCGGGATGGAAATATGAGTCCCCCAAAACTGAACTCCCAAAAAAGAAATCCAACAACTTTCTGTTAAAAATCAATAAAACAGATCTGAATCCTACAGACTCCAGGGGAACCTGGGAGGGCGGGTCTTCCGCTGCCAGTACTTCTTGCAAGTCTTCCGATGTAAAATTCTTGAGTCCCAAAAACCTTTCTGCTGCAGCCACAATAATGTGCCGTTTGTTCGACTTCTTTGAGACTTGTGCTGTACAGTTTGACTGGAAATGAACGCAACAAAATACACTTTAAAAAATATATATTTTTAAAATGATTCCACAACAATACAACATGGCAAGAGTAAGTACTACGAGAAAAGGTAAATCAACCCCCCCCCACCCCCTAAAAAATACATTAAAACAATGGCAAAATACAAATGAGTTAAATTGGAATAGTAATAATAATAATAATAATGACTAAATAAGACAAATGACAAGAGATACCAATATATGCACAAAGCAATATAAACAGTACATTACAGAGAGACATTAGCTACATTGATCGACAAGCTCACATCCACCAACCTCAATGGAAGTGTTTCCATATAGTCCAGGAAGGGTTGCCATATTTTCAGAAAGTGGTTGAATTTATTTCTTAAAGCATAGGTAATCGTCTCCATAGGAATACACATACTCATTTCAGAGAGCCATCTTGTAATTAGGAAAGGGGAATCCGATTTCCATGTCAATGCAACACATTTTCTGGCAAGGGCGATTTTTCTGTAAATTTGATTTTGAAATTATTCCTCAAAATTACATTTGAAGTTACCCAGAATGCATATTTCAGGGTCAAGTGGGACAGGGAACTCTAATAAAGGCCAGGGTGTCACAAACATCATGCCAGAAGGCTTGTCATTTAGTACACTGCCAAGTAGAATGCAAATAAGCGCCTTCTGTTTTTCCACATCTAAAACACATTTCTGATATTTTAAGGTTATATCTACAGTGAGGCAAAAAAGTATTTAGTCAGCCACCAATTGGGCAAGTTCTCCCACTTAAAAAGATGAGAGGCCTGTAATTTTCATCATAGGTACAGTTCAACTATGTGTCACGCCCTGGTCTTAGTATTTTGTGTTTTCTTTATCTATTCTGTCAGGCCAGGGTGTGACGTGGGGTTTTTTAATAGGTATTGGGATTGTAGCTTAGTGGGGTGTTCTAGCTTAGTCTATGGCTGTCTGAAGTGGTTCTCAATCAGAGGCAGGTGTTTATCGTTGTCTCTGATTGGGAACCATATTTAGGCAGCCATATTCTTTGAGTGTTTTGTGGGTGATTGTCCTTATGTTCCTGTTCCTGTCTTGTGTTAGTTTGCACCAGTTTAGGCTGTTTCGGTTTTCACATTACATTTATTGTTTTGTAGTGTTTGTGTTTAGTGTGTTTTTTCATTAAACATGAATCTCAATAGCCACGCCGCATTTTGGTCCGACTCTCCTTCGCATATAGAAACCGTTACACCATGACAGACAAAATGAGAGAAAAAAATCCAGAAAATCACATTGTAGGATTTTTAATGAATTTATTTGCATATTATGGTGGAAAATAAGTATTTGGTCAATAACAAAAGTTTCTCAATACTTTGTTATAACGTTTGTTGGCAATGACAGGTCAAACGTCTTCACAAGGTTTTCACACACTGTTGCTGGTATTTTGGCCCATTCCTCTATGCAGGTCTCCTTTAGAGCAGTGATGTTTTGGGGCTGTTGCTGGGCAACACAGACTTTCAACTCCCTCCAAAGATTTTCTATGGGGTTGAGATCTGTAGACTGGCTAGGCCACTCCAGGACCTTGAAATGCTTCTTACGAAGCCACTCCTTCGTTTCCCGGGCGGTGTGTTTGGGATCGTTGTCATGCTGAAAGACCCAACCACGTTTCATCTTCAATGCCCTTGCTGATGGAAGGAGGTTTTCACTCAATCTCACGATACATGGCCCCATTCATTCTTTCCTTTACACGGATCAGTCCCAAAGCATGATGTTTCCACCCCCATGCTTCACAGTAGGTACGGTGTTCTTTGGATGCAACTCAGCATTCTTTGTCTTCCAAACACGACGAGTTGAGTTTTTACCAAAAGGGTCTATTTTGGTTTCATCTGACCATATGACATTCTCCCAACCTTCTTCTGGATCATCCAAATGCTCTCTAGCAAACTTCAGACGGGCCTGGACATGTACTGGCTTAAGCAGGGGGACACGTCTGGCATGGCAGGATTTGAGTCCCTGGCGGCGTAGTGTGTTACTGATTGTAGGCTTTGTTACTTTGGTCCCAGCTCTCTGCAGGTCATTCACTAGGTCCCCCTGTGTGGTTCTGGGATTTTTGCTCACCGTTTTTGTGATCATTTTGACCCCATGGGGTGAGATCTTGCGTGGAGCCCCAGATCGAGGGAGATTATCAGTGGTCTTGTATGTCTTCCATTTCTTAATAATTGCTCCCACAGTTGATTTCTTCAAACCATGCTGCTTACTTATTGCAGATTGTCTTCCCAGCCTGGTGCAGGTCTACAATGTTGTTTCTGGTGTCCTTTGACAGCTCTTTGGTCTTGGCCATAGTGGAGTTTGTAGTGTGACTGTTTGAGGTTGTGGACAGGTGTCTTTTATACTGATAACAAGTTCAAACAGGTGCCATTAATACATACAGGTAATGAGTGGAGGACAGAGGAGCCTCTTAAAGAAGAAGTTTCTGTTAAGGGAATTTTTATCAATGATGACTAATTATGTATACATTTCAATCAGGACTGACTAGTCCAAATGCTATTATGTACTGTACATATATGAATTTTCTCTCTTGCTCCTATTCCCAATTGTATATAATATAGTCAGGAGTTTAGAACAGTGCCTTGGTACAAATGAATGAACTGTCGAGAATGCTATCTACACTGATTGACTGACCTTGGCTACAGGCGAGGAGGGAAGGCTCGAGAACTGTAGGGCCTCTCTACCGGTGTCATGAAGAGATAGAATATTTAGGAAACGCTGATGTCATTTTCAGTTTATAACCTGTGGAAAAATGTGTATATACCCAGTACTCTCTTGAATTAAACGCTGTTACCTGACTTTTAAGACCGGGGCTCTGTCCAGTCTTATAAAAAATATTGGGTCTTACAATCCCTTCGAATGCATTGACAGAGTATTTAATTCTGATTGGGAAACAATACAGAGGAATTTAGAATTCCTCTAACACAGGGGTGTCAAAGTCAAATGGACGGAGGGCCAAATAAAAAATTTAGCTACAAGCCGAGGGCCGGACTGTTCGAATGTTCATTGAAAATTTTTTAAATGACGCATATAGTCTAGTGAACCTAATTGAACCTACTGAAAACCTAACAAATATATTCCAATATGATCAGATAAATAAAGCAATATTTTCTTATGGCTCTGTCAGTAATCTTTAATTTTCAACAGACACAAAAGACAAATTTCCTTTATATAAAAATCCCCATAACATGAACATTAAATGAAAGAAAACCGGTATTCAAGGCACCATCAGTAGCCTATATTTTCTATTTTAGCAAAAGTGGGCTAAATTTACTTCAAAGAAAAAAACAATAATAGCAATTTTCTATCATCCACTCAACTGAAATATTTTTAAAATATAATTGGATTGAAATACAATAAAATAAAGTGCAAAAATCTATTAATCAAAAACAACACTTTGTTTAAGGAGAAGTAACATGCAGTGAAAACAAATATTAAACTTTAACTTTTAAACTTGAACTGAGTAAAAACTCTAAATATGTGATTGCACAGTAATGTTCACTTGTTTGAGGTTGAGGGTGATACTTGGTGGTGTCCCATCTTTTCCACAAGTTCATCAATGTTCGGGTAAGGCTCTGAGCTGAGGAAATCCTCAGAATTGAGTGGAGGTGTTCAGCAGTAAGTCGACTTCTGTGTGATGTTTTGTTCAGGTTCATCAAAGAAAAAGTTGTTCACACAGGTATGTGCTGCCAAACATAGACAACGTTTGAGCAGCCTGGATGCGCAGCTGGGGCATTGTGTCGGGGAGGAAACGGGCGAACTCCGCAGCACCCACTGCCGCATATTTTGCCCTCAGTGCATCATTGCATTGGAGGTCAATCAACTCCATTTGGAGGTTTGGTGGTGAGCTTTCCACGTCAACAGCAAATGGGTTACCGAGCAGTTCCAACCTGCTTTTTTGTGCTTCAAAGTCAGCAAATCGGCGTCGAAAGTCAGCGGCAAGCATACCTATTTTATCAGCCAACTGTGCGCTCGGAACGCACTGGTAGAGAGCTTCTCTTTCATGGTCTGGCAGCTGGGAAAGTGGCTCAAATTTTCTTTCCGCATCTGCGTCTCCCACAGAGTCAGTTTGGTTTTAAATGCCTTCACTGTACTGTACATATCAGAGATGACATGATCCCGACCCTGCAGCTGCAAGTTCATTGCATTCAGATGACTCGTAATGTCACACAGAAAAGCCATTTCACACAGAAACATTTCGTCTCGGAGTTGTGTTGTGTCTTTCCCTTTGCTGTCCAAGAACAGACAAATCTCCTCATATACTCCGACTCCCACCTTGTTTGAAACCCCGGTTCTCAGTGTCCACCTTCCGTTTTGCCATTTTTGATGGGTATCTGAAAGTTAATTTTACTGTGATGCTTGCTGTGCCAATAAATATTGAAATGAAGCAGCCTACTGCTCGGTGCGTCACCGTTGCATTGTGGGAAATGTAGTATTGGTGCGTGTAAAAGATCTGCGGGCTGCCGGCTTGCTGCGGTCTGCGGGCCGGTTCTAATAATAAATCAAGATCATCCCAGGGGCCGTAAAAAACCTTCTCGCGGGCCGGATGTGGCCCGCGGGCCTTGACTCTGACATATGTGCTCTAACAGTTACAGGTCTGTGAGAGCCAGAAATCTTGCTTGTTTGTCGGTGACCAAATATTAATTTTCCACCATAATTTGCAAATAAATTCATTAAAAATCCTACAATGTGATATTCCGGATTTCTTTTTCTCATTTTGTCTGTCATATTTGAAGTGCACCTATGATGAAAATTACAGGCCTCATCTTTTAAAGTGGGAGAACTTGCACAATTGGTGGCTGACTAAATACTTTTCCCCCCCACTGTATAAGTCTATATCTAGATTTGATGGTCGCTCACACTATCTTGGCATAAGTCTGACCATAGACACTCATCAATTGTCGTATTCAAATCGGATTCCCATCGCTCTCTCGTCTTATGTACATCTAGTTTTGGGCATTGTTGCAATAGCAATGAGTACACTCTGGATTTAAATATGTGTCATTGTTATCATGGAGTAGTTCTATTTTTGATAGGTTTGGTAAAGTCATCTGAGTTTTTTTTAAACTGTAAATAACAAAATAAATGATTATTGGACAACAGGTATTTCTTTTATAGTTGCTCAAATGACATAAGTACCCCATTTGACATAAGTACCCCAATGTTCAACATCTGTTATTCCCTTCTCATGCCGCTGTTGAAACATGTTGTTATCCAAGATCATTGGCAGGAGTCTGTTTTGCCACCGGGGTGTTTTGGGTGACAAGTCTTGTTTCAGACCAAATAACTTGTGAATTTCATACCAAGATCTTACTAAATTGATGGTACAGGGATTGATAGTTTTTGTTGATATAGTCTTGGGGTTCCACTTGTACATAATATTCCTCCCAACTAGAGGTCAATCAATTAATCGGCATGGTTGTTAAATTAGGGCTGTTTTCATAACAATCGGTAATCAGCCTTTTTGTATGCGCCAATTACATTGCAATCCACGAGGAGACTGTGGCAGGCTGACCAACTGTTACGCAAGTGCAGCATCAAAATTACCTTGTGGCTTCAAGGAGCCAAGGTAAGTTGCTAGCTAGCTTTAAACTTAACTTGTAAAAAAACAATCAATCTTCACATAATCACTTGTTAACTACATATGGTTGATGATATTACTAGGTTAACTAGCTTGTTCTGCGTTGCATATAATCAATGTGGTGCCTGTTAATTTATCATCGAATCAGCCTACTTTAACTTGATGATTTAACAAAAGCGCATTTGCGAACTACCTGCATCAAGATGCATGCAACTACGCAATGACCGCTGAATCAAAACCAGCGAGCACATGCCCCCTTGGCACGATGAGCAACTAGGCTGGCTAGCTAACTAGCGTGGAAAGCCTAGAATAACTGATTTTGATGACTGCCCACAACAACATCGGGAGTCTGTGTATTAGACTCCCGATATTGTGTCCCAGGCTAACAACACTAATACGAATTACACATTTAAGAATCAGTTTGTTTACAGGTACAAAGCAAGCTAGCACTTTAGCAAGCTAACTATAGCTAAGCCAGTGGCATGCAAGGCAGGTTCATAACTAGTTGTAACGCAGTCTGACTGAGCAGTGGTAGGCAGCAGCAGGCTCGTAAGCATTCATTCAAACAGCAGCTCTTAGCAAATGCTGGGATGCACTGCGCTGTTTATGACTTCAAGCCTATCAACTCCCAAGATTATGCTGGCAATACTAAAGTGCCTATAAGAACATCCAATAGTCAAAGGTATATGAAATACAAATGGTATAGAGAGAAATAGTCGTATAATTCCTATAATAACTACAACCTAAAACTTTTTAACTGGGAATATTAAAGACTCATATTAAAAGGAACCACCAGCTTTCATATGTTCTCATGTTCTGAGCAAGGCACTTAAACTTTAGCTTTTTTACATGGCACATATTGCACTTTTACTTTCTTCTCCAACACTGTTTTTGCATTATTTAAACCAAATTGAACATGTTTCATTATTTATTGGAGACAAAATGGTTTTTATTTACGTATTATATTAAGTTTAAAAAAAGTTCATTGTTCATTCAGTATTGTTGTAATTGTCATTTATTACAAATATATATATATATATATCATTTTTTTTGGTCCTCCAATAATTGGTATCAGCTTTGAAAAATCATCAGTCGACCTCTACTCCTAACCTCTACATGAAGAGCAAACATTTCCATCTCAGTCGAAGATGGGGCTGGTTCATTTTCAAATAGTAATGAAATTAATCTAATTTGCGCTCCCCAGTAATACATCTTGAAATGTGGTAGGCGTAGACCTCCTAGACTATAATCCCATGTTAATTTGTCCAGGCTCACCCTTGGGGTTTTGCTCTTCCATACAAATGGTCTTGTTAAAGAAACTCTTGGGTAGGGATATGGGTAAATATTGAAATAGGTAGAACGTTTGTCTTAATACAGCGAATTCTCCCAAATAATGTGAGTCAGATCTGTCCATCTATTCAAGTCATCCACCACCTTCTGAACCAAGACAGAGTAGTTAAGCTTGTACAAATTTCTTAAGTCATTATCTACTTTAATTCCTAGACATTTGAACCCCTGTGGCAACCATCTGAAGGGACCCATTCGTTCACAGATGCTCTAGTCAAAGCCAGTCAGTGGAAGCATTTCACTTTTGTCCATGTTGACTTTGTAACCTGATATAGAGCTAGCTGTATGTACCCCAAAGCGTCTGTAGTTTTGATGGGTCGGGTCAGGAACAAAATAATGTAGTTTGCGAACAATGCGATCCTATGAGTTATCTGGCCCACCTGAAAGCCCTTTATGCCAGGACCCGTTCTTATGGCCTCCGCCAGAGATTCAATGGCTAGCACAAAAAGGAGTGGGGAAAGTGAACAGCCCTGTCTTCTACCTCTAAAGATTGGGAATGTGGCTGACATGCCATTAGTTTTGATCTTGGCTTGCGGTTTATAGTATAAAGTCTTAGCCCAGTTGACAAACGAAGGACCAAAGTTAAATTTAGCAAGTACCTTGAATAGGTATGGCCACTCCAGCCTATCAAAGGCCTTTTCAGCATCTAGAGATACTGCTATACTAGGATCGCTCCTCACACTGGCCATGTGAATTACATTGAATAACCTTCGCAAATTATATATTGATGGAGGATCTTTTCTGTATGAAGCCTGTTTGATCGGTATTAATCAGGTTGGCCAGATATGGTCCTAATCTATTAGCCATCGCCTTAGAAATGGATTTATAGTCATCATTGAGGAGCGAGATCGGCCTATAGGAAGAGCATTGTAGAGGATCCTTTTTTTGTATGTGTAACTGTTATAATAGCCATGGAAAAGGAGTCCGGTAGGCTCTGCGTCTCAGCTGCTAAAGTTAGAACATCCATCGAGTGGAATAAGCAAATCCTTAACTCCATCGTCTCCTGGTGATTTGCTGGATTGTAGCGAAGAAATTGCCTTTTCGAGTTCTGTGAAGGGGCGATCTAGTTCATTTTGGTCTTCCTGTGTGAAGTAGGGTTGATCAATAGTAGACAGAAATGTGTCTCATTGCTGGTTCCGTACCATCAGAAGTGTATAACTTTTTGAATAACTTAAACAATACTATTCTTTCTCTTCCGGGTTGTGAGACACTTGACCGTTCTCTATTTCAATAGAGTTGATGGTTCTCAAATTCTCAGCTTTTCTGTCAGGCCAATACTTTGTGTGTTCTCCCCCAACTCATAATGTCTTTGCCTAGTTCTAAGAATAGCCTTTTCAGTTTTGTTATTATATATATATTTTTTTATTCACCAATGAGCGAGCGGTATGTTTCTTTAGAGACACATTTTTGGTGTTCTTTTTGTATTAATAAGATTATTCTCGAATTCATTCAATTCAGCAGTGCATTTCCTTTTAAGACCTTTGGCATAGGAAATTATTTGACCCCTAAGAAAGGCCTTTTGTGTATCCCAGAGTACAAAACTATTGGGAGAGGATAGTTTGTTTCACAGGCAAACATAATTTGGTCTCTGATAAATTGACAAAATTCTGCCTGTTTCAAAAGAGTTGGGTTTAGGCACCATCTATAAGTCCATTGAACTCCGCCTGGCATCCAAACAGAAAGTGTGAGGGAAGAATGATCTGAGATAGTTCTGGATAAATACTCAGTTTCCACAACTATGGGTTACCTGTGCTGATAGGAGAAAATAATCAATCCGGGTATAAGAGTTAGGTGGGCAAGAGTAGAATGAGTAATCCCTATCTTGTGGGTGGAGCTGTCTACCTCTGTCTTTCATAAATGATAGTGCATTTGGCGGACTTAGTCAATGAGGTTGCTTTAGTTGAGGATCTATCCAGAATCGTGTCCAGACAAAAATGAAAGTCGCCCCAAACTAAGTGTTCCCTGAAATTCTGCTCCCTTGAGGAATATATCTTGAATAAAAGTACAATCATAATTAGGTGCATATGCATTAAACAAGGTCCAATATTCAGAATGCATTCTGCCATGGACCCCTACATAACATCCCAGTGGATCAAAAATGGTTTTCTTAACCTCTTACATCTATGGGGGCGCTATTTCATTATTGGATAAAAAAAAACGTGCCCGTTTTAAGCGCAATATTTTGTCACAAAAAGATGCTCGACTATGCATATAATTGACAGCTTTGGAAAGAGAACACTCTGACGTTTCCAAAACTGCAAAGATATTGTCTGTGAGTGCCCCAGAACTGATGCTACAGGCGAAACCAAGATGAAACTTCAAACAGGAAATTAGCAGGATTTTTGAGGCTCTGTTTTTCATTGTCTCCTTATATGGCTGTGAATGCGCAAGGAATGAGCCTGCCCGATCTATCGTTTCCCCAAGGTGTCTGCAGCATTGACGTATTTGAAGGCATATCATTGGAAGATTGACCATAAGAGACTACATTTGCCAGGTGTCCGCCCGGTGTCCTCCGTCAAAATTGGTGCGTCATCTTCGTCATCTTCGTCTTTTTCCAAGCGATTCAGAGGAGAAAGTAGACATCCACGAACGATATATCAATGAAGAGATATGTGAAAAACACATTGAGGATTGATTCTAAACAGCGTTTGCCGTGTTTCAGTCGATATTATGGAGTTAATTTGGAAAACAGTTCGCCGTTTTGATGACTGAATTTTCGGTTCGTTTCGGTAGCCAAATGTGATGTACAAAACGGAGCGATTTCTCCTACACAAAGATTCTTTCATTTTCAAGAATCAACAACAAGTGGGACACAATCATGAAGTGGAATGACATTTATTGGATATTTCAAACTTTTTTAACAAATCAAAAACTGAAAAATTGGGCGTGCAAAATTATTCAGCCCCTTTACTTTCAGTGCAGCAAACTCTCTCCAGAAGTTCAGTGAGGATCTCTGAATGATCCAATGTTGACCTAAATGACTAATGATGATAAATACAATCCACCTGTGTGTAATCAAGTCTCCGTATAAATGCACCTGCACTGTGATAGTCTCAGAGGTCCGTTAAAAGCGCAGAGAGCATCATGAAGAACAAGGAACACACCAGGCAGGTCCGAGATACTGTTGTGAAGAAGTTTAAAGCCGGATTTGGATACAAAAAGATTAGCCGAGCTTTAAACATCCCAAGGAGCACTGTGCAAGCGATAATATTGAAATGGAAGGAGTATCAGACCACTGCAAATCTACCAAGACCTGGCCGTCCCTCTAAACATTCAGCTCATACAAGGAGAAGACTGATCACAGATGCAGCCAAGAGGCCCATGATCACTCTGGATGAACTGCAGAGATCTACAGCTGAGGTGGGAGACTCTGTCCATAGGACAACAATCAGTCGTATATTGCACAAATCTGGCCTTTATGGAAGAGTGGCAAGAAGAAAGCCATTTCTTGAAGATATCCATAAAAAGTGTCATTTAAAGTTTGCCACAAGCCACCTGGGAGACACACCAAACATGTGGAAGAAGGTGCTCTGGTCAGATGAAACCAAAATCGAACTTTTTGGCAACAATGCAAAACGTTATGTTTGGCGTAAAAGCAACACAGCTCATCACCCTGAACACACCATCTCCACTGTCAAACATGGTGGTGGCAGCATCATGGTTTGGGCCCGCTTTTCTTCAGCAGGGACAGGGAAGATGGTTAAAATTGATGGGAAGATGGATGGAGCCAAATACAGGACCATTCTGGAAGACAACCTGATGGAGTCTGCAAAAGACCTGAGACTGGGACGGAGATTTGTCTTCCAACAAGACAATGATCCAAAACATAAAGCAAAATCTACAATGGAATGGTTCAAAAATAAACATATCCAGGTGTTAGAATGGCCAAGTCAAAGTCCAGACCTGAATCCAATCGAGAATCTGTGGAAAGAACTGAAAACTGCTGTTCACAAATGCTCTCCATCCAACCTCACTGAGCTTGAGCTGTTTTGCAAGGAGAAATGGGAAAAAATTTCAGTCTCTCGATGTGCAAAACTGATAGACATACCCCAAGCGACTTACAGCTGTAATCGCTGCAAAAGGTGGCGCTACAAAGTATTAACTTAAGGGGGCTGAATAATTTTGCACGCCCAATTTTTCAGTTTTTGATTTGTTAAAGTTTGAAATATCCAATAAATGTCGTTCCACTTCATGATTGTGTCCCACTTGTTGTTGATTCTTCACAAAAAAATACAGTTTTATATCTTTATGTTTGAAGCCTGAAATGTGGCAAAAGGTCGCAAAGTTCAAGGGGGCCGAATACTTACACAATTCATTGGTACAGTGTCTTGCGAATCTAAATTTGCTGCAACCACCGTCCAATCAACAATAACATTACATGCACTGACATTACGTACTGTGTATTCGGAAAGTATTCTTCCCACATTTTGTTACGTTACAGCCTTATTCTCAAATTGATGGGTGATTAAATATTTTTTCCCATCTTCACACACTACCTCATAACGACAAAGCAAAAACAGGTTTTAAAAATGTTTGCAAATGTATAAAACAATGAAATATTCTATTTACATAACCTGTACTCAGTACTTTGTTGAAGCACCTTTGGCAGCAAGTACAGCCTCGAGTATGACACTACAAGTTTGCCTCACCTGTATTTGGGGAGTTTCTCCCATTCTTCTCTACAGATCCTCTCAAACTCTGTCAGGTTGGATTAGGAGCATCGCTGCACAGCTATTTTCAGGTGTCTCCTGAGATGTTTGATTGGGTTCAAGTCCGGGCTCTGGCTGGGGCACTCAATGACGTTCGGAGACTTGTCCCGAAGCCACTCCCGTGTTGTCTTGGCTGTGTGCTTAGGGTCATTGTCCTGTTGCAAGGGGAACCTTTGCCCCAGTCTGAAGTCCTGAGCGCTCTGGAGCAGGTTTTCATCAAGGATCTCTCTGTACTTTGCTCTGTTCATCTTTCCCTCGATTCTGACTCCCAGTCCCTAGCGCTGAAAACATCCCCACAGCATGATGCTGCCACCAATATGCTTCACCGTAGTGATTGTGTTAGGTTTCCTCCAGACATGACGCTTGGCATTCAGGCCAAAGAGTTCAATCTTGGTTTCATCAGACCAGCGAATCTTGTTTCTCATGGTCTGTGAGTCCTTTAGGTGCCTTTTTGGCAAACTACAAGCAGGCTGTCATGTGCCTTTTACTGAGGAGTGGCTTCCGTTTAGCCACTCTGCCATAAAGGCTTGATTGGTGGAGTACTGAAGAGATGGTTGTCCTTCTGAAAGGTTCTCCTACCTCCACAGAGGAAATCTGGAGCTCTGTCAGAGTGACCATTGGGTTCTTGGTCACCTCCCTGACCAAGGCCCTTCTCCCCCAATTGCTCAGTTTGGCCGGGGGAGCAAGCTCTAGGAAGAGTCTTGGTGGATCCAAACTTTTTCCATTTAAGAATGATGGAGGCCACTGTTTTTGGGGACCTTCAATCCTGCAGGAAATGTGGGCTCCAAGTTGTAGAAACATCTCAAGGATGAACACTGTAAAAACGATGCACCTGAGCTCAATTTATAGTCTCATAGCAAAGTGTCTGAATACTTATGTAAATAATGTATTTCTGTTTTTTATTTTGAAAACATTTGCAAAAATGTCTAAGAACCTGTTTTCAATTTGTCGTCATGGGGAATTGTGTTTAGATTGTTTCGGAACATTTTCTATTTAGTCCATTAGAATAAGGCTGTAACAATGTGGAAAAAGTCTAGGAGTCTTTCCGACTGCACTGTCCGACTGCACTGTAACACACTATCATGTGATTCAATCTGTTAAGGCCATAAAGACTGCATGTAATTTAATCCAGAATAGTCATTGGTTTTTAACCCAGCCATTCTGTCCCTTAACTTCTAGTGGTTGCCATGGAAGCGGAGGGCTTTGGAGAGCTCCTGCAGCAGGCGGAGCAGCTTGCAGCGGAAACTGAGGCTGTGTCTGAGCTTCCCCATGTTGAGAGGAACCTTCAGGAGATCCAGCAGGCTGGAGAGAGGCTACGTTCCCGCACCTTAACCCGAACGTCGCAAGACGCTGCTGACGTAAAAGCGTATGTTCTCTCTTGTGTATCAGTCAGTCACAGATATTTATTTTATTTTAGAGATGACCCACACATTGAAATCATATGTGACGTGTAGGCCAGTTCCCTTTTTCTAGTAATATCTCATTATTTCCCCTGTAATGAATGAGGCTGATGGTAGTAAGATGTTGAAGTCATCTGCACAAAAGCTCATCATTATGATTGGTTATTTTTCAGATGTCAATACATCTGACTGCGTTTGGACTACTTGTAATTACGTGATCTTGTCACTATAGCGTGTGAAATAGAGTGTGAAATAGAGGATAGATATGTTTCATCAGTATTTTGGACACCCAGTTTATTGGAGCTGTTCTGTTATGGGAGATGTCTGTAAGAACTTATTTATGATGGCTGGTTAATGCTGCTCCCCACATTTCACTGGCATATGAAACGCAGTGTAGCTTTGTTATGTTCTGCATTGCAGTGAACTTACTTCATGCTCCTCATGCCCTCTAGAGCAGTGGTTTCCAAACTTTTCATAGTCCTGTACCACCTTTAAACATTGAAACTCCAGCTGCGTACCCCCTCTAGCACCAGAGTTGGCTCACTCTCAAATGTTTTTTTGCCATCATTGTAAGCCTGTCTCGAACACACACACACACACACACACACACTATACGATACATTTATTCAACATAAGAATGAGTTTGAGTTTTTATCACAACCCGGCTCGTGGTAAGTGACAAATAGCTCTTCTAGGACCAGGGCACGAGTAATAATAATCTATCATTTAGCCCTTTTTATTTAGCCATCTTACATATAAAAATGTATTTGTTCATCATAAATTGTTAATAACTCAACACAGGTTAATGAGAAGGGTGTGCTTGAAAGGATGCACATAACTCTGCAATGGGTTGTATTGGAGAGGCTCTCAGTCTTAAATCCTTATCCACAAACAGTCTGTGCTTGTATTTAGTTTTCATGCTAGTGAGGGCCGAGAATCCACTCTCACATAGGTACGTGTTTGCAAAGGGCATCAGTGTCTTAACAGCGCAATTTGCAAAGGCAGGATACTCTTGAGAGCAGCCCTATCCTGATTAAATACAATTTTCACAGAACCGTGTCTCTCAGATATCGGTAAGTGGACTGGAGGCAAGGCATGAAAGGGATAACGAATCCAGTTGTTTGTGTCATCTGTTTTGGGAAAGTACCTGCGTAATTGCTCACCCAACTCTCACTCATGTGCTTCGCTATATCACATTTGACATTGTCTGTAAGCTTGAGTTTATTTGCACACAAAACAATCATACAATGATGGAAATACCTGTGTGTTTTCCTTGTTAATGCAGACAGAGAAGAGCTCCAACTTCTTAATCATAGCCTCAATTTTTTTCCCACACATTGAATATAGTTGTGGAGAGTGAGTCCCTGTAATCCTAGATTCAGATCATTCAGGCGAGGGGAAAAAACATCACCCAGATAGACCAGTCATGTGAGAAACTTGTCATCATGCAAGCGGTTAGACATGCAGTGTACCCATATGGTGTCGGGAGCAACTGCTTGCACGTACGTTACCACTCCACTATGTCTCCCTGTCATGGCTTTTGCACCATCAGTACAGATACAAACATGAGTAGCAGCTACGTTTGGCTACACACAGACCGTTAGTGGAATTCACGCGAGAGAGTAATGGTTAATGTGATTGGATGTTAATTATTTGACTAGGCTACCTGTATTTGACATTGTGTTGTTATTTTGCTGAACATCTAGATGGTTTAATTTTATTTTTGACAGTGAAACTAGGCTACCCAGGCAAAGAAAAAACCTCACCCACATCTATAGCCCCGTTGGAAAATATAAATGAACTGTTTGAAAATGTGACGACAAAAAATAATTACTAAAAGAAAAATGTGAATCACATTTTTATTTGGCGTACCCCAGTTTGGGAATACCTGCTCTAGAGGATACTAAACAAACACAATCTACTCTTCCTCTGTTTCCTGTAGCTCTATCCTCCTGGGTTCCAGAGGCCTGGACATATTCCACATCTCCCAGCGTCTGGAGAGCTTGAGTGCTGCCACCACCTTTGAACCTCTGGAGCCAGTGAAAGACACTGACATCCAGGTATTCATTTCAGACTGTCTCTACGAGTGTGGGGCTAGTTTTACATCCACACCTGTTCTCTGGTATGTCACAACCTTCTCTTCTGCGTTTTTCAGAGGCAAAGGCAGCCGGGCAAGTGATGGTAATGAATGTTTTTGAGTTGGTAATGATGCTTTAGTCAAACTGGCAGTTTCATATCTGGTTCTGTTAATGTCACAGCTGAGGTTTACTGCGTAATGATTTTTTTATGCTAATAGGAAACAAGCTGACGGATTCTGTTGGAGGATCATTGCAGTTTCTTATTTTTGGAAGTATTAGAAATGTGTGTCTAGGAAAAGATGTCGCACGTGGATTGTGTCCAAATCTTTACTCATCATTCTGTATATCAAACCCACTGCCTGAAGTGCTGAGAGTTTGCAATTCAAACGCATGCACAAAAGTTAACCCAACGTCCTTTGATTGGATTTGAATTGTCTTTGGTAGATGTCTCTATGATTTACATGTGGGGGTATCGACCTGTCTCTGGTACAGTTGAAGTCTGAAGTTTATATTCACCTTAGCCAAATACATTTAAACTCACAAAGGATTAAATGTGGGATTAAATGCCAGGAATTAACTTCGTGACTGATGTCTTGAGATGTTGCTTCAAAATATCCACATCATTTTCTTTCCTCATGATGCCATCTATTTTGTGAAGTGCACCAGTCCCTCCTGCAGCAAAGCACCCCCATAACATGATGCTGCCACCCCTGTGCTTCACGGTTGGGATGGTGTTCTTCAGCTTGCAAGCATCCCCCTTTTTCTTCCAAACCTAACAATGGTCATTATGGCCAAACAGTTCTATTTTTGTTTCATCAGACCAGAGGACATTTCTCCAAAAAGTATGATCTTTGTCCCCACATGCAGTTGCAGACTGTAGTCTGGCTTTTTTATGGTGGTTTTACATTTACATTTCACATTTAAGTCATTTAGCAGACGCTCTTATCCAGAGCGACTTACAAATTGGTGAATTCACCTTCTGACATCCAGTGGAACAGCCACTTTACAATAGTGCATCTAAATCATTAAGGGGGGGTGAGAAGGATTACTTATCCTATCCTAGGTATTCCTTGAAGAGGTGGGGTTTCAGGTGTCTCCGGAAGGTGGTGATTGACTCCGCTGTCCTGGCGTCGTGAGGGAGTTTGTTCCACCATTGGGGGGCCAGAGCAGCGAACAGTTTTGACTGGGCTGAGCGGGAACTGTACTTCCTCAGTGGTAGGGAGGCGAGCAGGCCAGAGGTGGATGAACGCAGTGCCCTTGTTTGGGTGTAGGGCCTGATCAGAGCCTGGAGGTACTGCGGTCCCGTTCCCCTCACAGCTCCGTAGGCAAGCACCATGGTCTTGTAGCGGATGCGAGCTTCAACTGGAAGCCAGTGGAGAGAGCGGAGGAGCGGGGTGACGTGAGAGAACTTGGGAAGGTTGAACACCAGACGGGCTGCGGCGTTCTGGATGAGTTGTAGGGGTTTAATGGCACAGGCAGGAGCCCAGCCAACAGCGAGTTGCAGTAATCCAGACGGGAGATGACAAGTGCCTGGATTAGGACCTGCGCCGCTTCCTGTGTGAGGCAGGGTCGCACTCTGCGGATGTTGTAGAGCATGAACCTACAGGAACGGGCCACCGCCATGATGTTGGTTGAGAACGACAGGGTGTTGTCCAGGATCACGCCAAGGTTCTTAGCGCTCTGGGAGGAGGACACAATGGAGTTGTCAACCGTGATGGCGAGATCATGGAACGGGCAGTCCTTCCCCGGGAGGAAGAGCAGCTCCGTCTTGCCGAGGTTCAGCTTGAGGTGGTGATCCGTCATCCACACTGATATGTCTGCCAGACATGCAGAGATGCGATTCGCCACCTGGTCATCTGAAGGGGGAAAGGAGAAGATTAATTGTGTGTCGTCTGCATAGCAATGATAGGAGAGACCATGTGAGGTTATGACAGAGCCAAGTGACTTGGTGTATAGCGAGAATAGGAGAGGGCCTAGAACAGAGCCCTGGGGGACACCAGTGGTGAGAGCGCGTGGCGAGGAGACAGATTCTCGCCACGCCACCTGGTAGGAGCGACCTGTCAGGTAGGACGCAATCCAAGCGTGGGCCGCGCCGGAGATGCCCAACTCGGAGAGGGTGGAGAGGAGGATCTGATGGTTCACAGTATCGAAGGCATCCGATAGGTCTAGAAGGATGAGAGCAGAGGAGAGAGAGTTAGCTTTAGCAGTGCGGAGCGCCTCCGTGATACAGAGAAGAGCAGTCTCAGTTGAATGACTAGTCTTGAAACCTGACTGATTTGGATCAAGAAGGTCATTCTGAGAGAGATAGCGGGAGAGCTGGCCAAGGACGGCACGTTCAAGAGTTTTGGAGAGAAAAGAAAGAAGGGATACTGGTCTGTAGTTGTTGACATCGGAGGGATCGAGTGTAGGTTTTTTCAGAAGGGGTGCAACTCTCGCTCTCTTGAAGACGGAAGGGACGTAGCCAGCGGTCAGGGATGAGTTGATGAGCGAGGTGAGGTAAGGGAGAAGGTCTCCGGAAATGGTCTGGAGAAGGGAGGAGGGGATAGGGTCAAGCGGGCAGGTTGTTGGGCGGCCGGCCGTCACAAGAAGCGAGATTTCATCTGGAGAGAGAGGGGAGAAAGAGGTCAGAGCACAGGGTAGGGCAGTGTGAGCAGAACCAGCGGTGTCGTTTGACTTAGCAAACGAGGATCGGATGTCGTCGACCTTCTTTTCAAAATGGTTGGCGAAGTCATCTGCAGAGAGGGAGGAGGGGGGAGGGGAGGAGGATTCAGGAGGGAGGAGAAGGTGGCAAAGAGCTTCCTAGGGTTAGAGGCAGATGCTTGGAATTTAGAGTGGTAGAAAGTGGCTTTAGCAGCAGAGACAGAGGAGGAAAATGTAGAGAGGAGGGAGTGAAAGGATGCCAGGTCCGCAGGAGGCGAGTTTTCCTCCATTTCCGCTCGGCTGCCCGGAGCTCTGTTCTGTGAGCTCGCAATGAGTCGTCGAGCCACGGAGCGGGAGGGGAGGACCGAGCCGGCCTGGAGGATAGGGGACATAGAGAGTCAAAGGATGCAGAAAGGGAAGAGAGGAGGGTTGAGGAGGCAGAATCAGGAGATAGGTTGGAGAAGGTTTGAGCAGAGGGAAGAGATGATAGGATGGAAGAGGAGAGAGTAGCGGGGGAGAGAGAGCGAAGGTTGGGACGGCGCGATACCATCCGAGTAGGGGCAGTGTGGGAAGTGTTGGATGAGAGCGAGAGGGAAAAGGATACAAGGTAGTGGTCGGAGACTTGGAGGGGAGTTGCAATGAGGTTAGTGGAAGAACAGCATCTAGTAAAGATGAGGTCAAGCGTATTGCCTGCCTTGTGAGTAGGGGGAAGGTGAGAGGGTGAGGTCAAAGAGGAGAGGAGTGGAAAGAAGGAGGCAGAGGAATGAGTCAAAGGTAGACGTGGGGAGGTTAAAGTCGCCCAGGACTGTGAGAGGTGAGCCGTCCTCAGGAAAGGAGCTTATCAAGGCATCAAGCTCATTGATGAACTCTCCGAGGGAACCTGGAGGGCGATAAATGATAAGGATGTTAAGCTTGAAAGGGCTGGTAACTGTGACAGCATGGAATTCAAAGGAGGCGATAGACAGATGGGTAAGGGGAGAAAGAGAGAATGACCACTTGGGAGAGATGAGGATCCCGGTGCCACCACCCCGCTGACCAGAAGCTCTCGGGGTGTGCGAGAACACGTGGGCGGACGAAGAGAGAGCAGTAGGAGTAGCAGTGTTATCTGTGGTGATCCATGTTTCCGTCAGTGCCAAGAAGTCGAGGGACTGGAGGGAGGCATAGGCTGAGATGAACTCTGCCTTGTTGGCGAGATCGGCAGTTCCAGAGGCTACCGGAGACCTGGAACTCCACGTGGGTCGTGCGCGCTGGGACCACCAGATTAGGGTGGCCGCGGCCACGCGGTGTGGAGCGTTTGTATGGTCTGTGCAGAGAGGAGAGAACAGGGATAGATAGACACATAGTTGACAGGCTACAGAAGAGGCTACGCTAATGCAAAGGAGATTGGAATGACAAGTGGACTACACGTCTCGAATGTTCAGAAAGTTAAGCTTACGTAGCAAGAATCTTATTGACTAAAATGATTGAAATGCTACAGTACTGCTGGAGTAGGCTAGCTGGCAGTGGCTGCGTTGTTGACTTTGTAGGCTAGCTGGTAGTGGCTGCGATGTTGACACTACACTAATCAAGTCGTTCCGTCGAGTGTAATAGTTTCTACAGTGCTGCTATTCGGGGGCTAGCTGGCTAGCTAGCAGGTTGATTGCGTTACGTTACCTTAAAAGAACGACAATAGCTGGCTAGCTAACCTAGAAAATCGCTCTAGGCTACACAATTGTCTTAGATACAAAGACGGCTATGTAGCTAGCTAGCTACGATCAAACAAATCAAACCGTTGTACTGTAATAGTTTCTACAGTGCTGCTATTCGGGGGCTAGCTGGCTAGCTACGTTAAAAGAACGACAATAGCTGGCCAGCTAACCTAGAAAATCGCTCTAGACTACACAATTGTCTTAGATACAAAGACGGCTATGTAGCTGGCTAGCTACGATCAAACAAATCAAACCGTTGTACTGTAATGAAGTGAAATGAAAATGTGATACTACCTGTGGAGCGACGCGGAATGTTGACCGGGTAGTTGAAGTTCAATTCGGTAGAGGTTGGCTAGCTGTTGGCTAGCTAGCTAGCAGCATCTCCTACGTTAAGGACGACAAATAGCTGGCTAGCTAACCTCGGTAAATTAAGATAATCACTCTAAGTCTACACACTCTAAACTACACAATTTGGGAGCAGTGGCTTCTTTTTGGAGCAGTGGCTTCTTCCTTGCTGAGCGGCCTTTCAGGTTATGTCTATATAGCACTCGTTTTACTGTGGATATAGATACTTTTGTACCTGTTTCCTCCAGCATCTACACAAGGTCCTTTGCTGTTGTTCTGGGATTGATTTGCACTTTTTTGCACCAAAGTACATTCATCTTTAGGAGACAACACATCTCTTTCCTGAGCGGTATGACGGCTGTTTGGTCCCATGGTGTTTATACTTGCATACAATTGTTTGTACAGATGAACGTGGTATCTTCAGACATTTTGGAAATTGCTCCCAAGGATGAAGCAGACTTGTGGAGGTCTCATTTTTTTTCTGAGGTCTTGGCTGTTTTCTTTTGATTTTCCCATGACATCAACCAAAGAGGCACTGAGTTTGAAGGTTGGCCTTGAAATACATCCTCAGGTACACCTCCAATTGACTCATGATGTCAATTAGCCTATCAGAAGCTTCTATAGCCATGACATCATTTTCTGAATTCTTTTTTTTTTTTTTAAAGGCACAGTCAATTTAGCGTATGTAAACTTCTGACCCACTGGAATTGTGATTTCATTTAAATAATCTGTCTGTAAACAACTGTTGGAAAATGTACTTGAATCATGCAAAAAGTAGATGTCCTAACTGACTTGCCAAAACTATAGTTTGCTAAAACTTCTTCGGGATAGCCCCCTTCCCCCCAATTTTCACCTAAAGGAAATACCCAAATCTAACTGCCTGTAGCTCAGGCCCTGAAGCAAGGATATGCATATTCTTGTTACCATTTAAAAGGAAACACATGGAAGTTTGTGAATTGAATGTAGAAGAATATAACACACTAGATCTGATAGAAGAAAATACAAAGAGTTAACCAAATAGTTTTTTTTTACCACCATCTTTAAAATGCAAGGGAAAGGCCACTGTTATAGCCATCACTCTTGTTGTAATTCCGATAGTGTCCACAAGACGGCAGCAGTGTGTGTGCAAAGTTTCAGATGGATAACTTGGAGTATGAGTGATCCTCAAGACTTTTAGTGTGAAGTCCCCAGGTTCATTTGGGCAAATTGTGAAAAAGACATTCCTATTCCATTTTTCTGCAAGAATATCGTCAAATCTGTTTACTTGGACTTTTAGCTTTTCAAGTATTAGTAGCCATATTATAAGTTCAACATTTGCAAAACAACCAGTTTTCATAACTTCATAACTCTGAATATCCTTATTTTTGTCCAAAATGAAAAGGCATGCTGTCGTACAAGGTTAGTACCTAAATTATACGACATATACATGGTTTCCGGATACTCCCGGGAAGCCCAGCTCATTGGCTATCTAGTTAGCTTTGTTTGACCCGGCTTGGCGCCTAGTTGACAAAGATACATTCGTTCAAGTGATGGCCGCCGGCTTCATCGTTGTGCCATGAAGGTGTCGCTCTCTGACCAAATATGGTGCCCTATAGGATATACTACACCCCTAATGAAATGGTGAAGTCTTGTTACCTTCTAGGACCTGTGAGGAATAGGTACGAATGTGATTTGACTCTTTCAAACAACATTTAGGTTTTCAAAGATTATTTTCTTTGCAAATTGAAAGAGAGGAAATACAAAATCGATCGTGTGTGCTATATGGACCTTTTTAGGAAATACAAATGATTTTATCTAACAAAACGACACTTCATGTTATCTCTGGGACCCTTTGGATGATAACTCAGAGCAAGATTTCAGAATGTAAGTACACATTTCACCTTCAGAGGTGGATTTATCAAACCTATTGCGTTGAAAAAAGTGTTTTGTTGTTCGGAGCTCTCCTCAAACAATATCATGGCATTTTTTTGTAGTAATAGCAACTGTAAATTGGACAGTGCAGTTATATTAACAAGAATTTAAGCTTTCAGCCAATATAAGACACTTATATGTGCTGACGTCTGTTGTTTCTCTAAAATCTGCTATCTTGACATAACTCGTGCATGATTTACAACTGTCCCGTTGACGGAACGCCAATTCTTATTTAACAAGACATTTGTTGTGGTTGAAATACAAATTTTAATGACTCCAACCTATGTGTATGTAAACATGGGGCGGCAGGGTAGCCTAGTGGTTAGAGCGTTGGACTAGTAACCGAAAGGTTGCAAGTTTGAATCCCCGAGCTGACAAGGTACAAATCTGTCGTTCTGTCCCTGAACAGGCAGTTAACCGACTGTTCCTAGGCCGCCGTCATTTAAAATAAGAATTTGTTCTTAACTGACTTGCCTAGTTAAATAAAGGTAAAAATAAAAAATACATCTGACTTCAACTCTAGATGTCTATGTGATTTACATTTGGGGGGTATTGCATTACAATACCCCTCAAATCAGAATTGGCCTAATTCCTCTGCCTTAACCAATGAAAAATAGCCCTTCATTAAATATATCCTAAATAAGAGTCAGTTCTATCACATGATAAATATCTGTGTAATTTAAAATGGGTAAAATATAAATTTGCCTAATTTCTCAGAGCATTTCCAGGAGGAATGATGGTATTAAAAATTGCAGATCAAGATAGTTATTGCTTTCTGAATGTCTGCTCTTAGCCCTGACTCCTAATAATTTAAAAAAAAGTTACATGGACAAATTTGTGGATATTTTCATAATAATCAGGTATCAGAAACAACCATACGCTGAGTATACAACATATTAAGAACACCTCTTTCCCTGACTTCGCTTTCACCTGGTCAGTCTGATTCTTTATTGATGCCATCTGTTAAATCCACTCCAATCAGTGTAAAA
This sequence comes from Oncorhynchus masou masou, assembly GCF_036934945.1. Classification (NCBI taxonomy): domain Eukaryota; kingdom Metazoa; phylum Chordata; class Actinopteri; order Salmoniformes; family Salmonidae; genus Oncorhynchus; species Oncorhynchus masou. Next base: position 75,358,560 of record NC_088242.1, read on the forward strand.
GAAGGATTTTGAAGCATTGAGACATGGATTTTGTATGTGTGCTATTCAGAGGGTGAATAGGCAACACAAAAGATTGAAGTGCCTTTGAACGGCGTATGACAGGCGCACTGGTTTGCACAAGTTTTGTGTCAAGAATTGCAACGCTGCTGTTTTTTTCATGCTCAACAGTTTCCTGTCTGTATCATGAATACATTTGGAAACCTGCATCCCTGTAGAACGCTATAGACACCTTGTACAGTCGTGGCCAAAAGTTTTGAGAATGACACAAATGTTAATTTTCACAAAGTCTGCTGCCTCAGTTTGTATGATGGCAATTTGCATATACTCCAGAATGTTATGAAGAGTGATCAGATGAATTGCAAAGTCCCTCTTTGCCATGCAAATGAACTGAATCCCCAAAAAACATTTCCACTGCATTTCAGCCCTGACACAAAGGAACCGCTGACATCATGTCAGTGATTCTCAAGTTAACACAGGTGTGAGTGTTGACGAGGACAAGGCTGGAGATCACTCTGTAATGCTGATTGAGTTCGAATGACAGACTGGAAGCTTCAAAAGGTGGGTGGTGCTTGGAATCATTGTTCTTCCTCTGTCAACCATGGTTACCTGCAAGGAAACACATGCGGTCTTCATTGCTTTGCACAAAAAGGGCTTCACAGGCAAGGATACTGCTGCCAGTAAGATTGCACCTAAATCAACCATTTATCGGATCATTAATAACTTCAAGGAGAGCGGTTCAATTGTTGTGATGAAGGCTTCAGGGTGCCCAAGAAAGTCCAGCAAGCGCCAGGTTCTTCTCCTAAAGTTGATTCAGCTGCGGGATCAGGGCACCACCAGTACAGAGCTTGCTCAGGAATGGCAGCAGGCAGGTGTGAGTGCATCTGCACGCACAGTGAGGCAAAGACTTTTGGAGGGTGGCCTGGTGTCAAGAAGGGCATCAAAGAAGCCACTTCTCTCCAGGAAAAACATCAGGGACAGACTGATATTCTGCAAAAGGTACATGGATTGGAATGCTGAGGACTGTGGTAAAGTCATTTTCTCTGATGAATCCCCTTTTTGATTGTTTGGGGCATTCGGACAAAAGCTTGTCCGGAGAAGACAAGGTGAGTGCTACCATTTGTCCTGTGTCATGCCAACAGTAAAGCATCCTGAGACCATTCATTTGTGGGGTTGCTTCTCAGCCAAGGGAGTGGGCTCATTCACAATTTTTCCTAAGAACACAGTCATGAATAAAGAATGGTACCAACACATCCTCCAAGAGCAACTTCTCCCAACCATCCAGGAACAGTTTGGTGACAAACAATTCATTTTCCCGCATGATAGAGCACCTTGCCATAAGGCAAAAGTGATAACTAAGTGGCTCAGGGAACAAAACATCAATATTTTTGGTCCATGGCCAGGAAACTCCCCAGACCTTAATCCCATTGAGAACTTATGGTCAATCCTCAGGAGGCGGGTGGACAAACATAAACCTACAAATTCTGACAAACTCCAAGCATGGACGTGGCCCAGAAGTTAATTGACAGCATGCCAGGGCGGATTGCAGAGGTCTTGAAAAAGAAGGGTCAACACTGCAAATATTGACTCTTTGCATCAACTTCATGTAATTGTCAATAAAATCTTTGACACTTATGAAATGCTTGTAATTATACTGCAGTATTCCATAGTAACATCTGACAAAAAAATATCTAAAGATACTGAAGCAGCAAACTTTGTGGAAATTAATATTTGTGTCATTCTCAAAACCTTTGGCCACGACTGTAGAGTCCATGTCCCGAAGAATATTTCAACTCAAAATTAGGAATGTGTTCCTAATGTTTGGTGTACTTGTATTTTTACTAGCTATGGAATAACCAATTGATGATCAAGTGGTGCTGTAATCTGTTCAGAACCTAAATGGACACATGCCATATTATAGTGGGTTTCAAACTAGGGCTGGGAATTGCCGGGGACCTCCCAATACAATATTATCACAATACTTTGGCGCTGATACGATTCGTGTTGCTATTCGATGCTGTGAATTTATTGTAATGTTCCAAACATATTGCTCACCATATGTCTGCTGCAGAGGGACGAGAGAGCCTTGAGAACATTTTGTTTTGATCAGTCATGGAAATTAAAGTGCTGAAAACAAATTGGTACCCTACTTCAAAAGAAGTTGGAGAACAAGCTATGAATAGTGCTGAGCGGTTTACTGAAACGTTGGTTATTTTACTTTTTTAAAGAACTCATTGACCAACATCCGTTCAATTATTTGAATTCCATTTTGGAGGTTTTTTTTGTGTGAGCTCATGAGTTTCTCTAGAGATAAATCATATCCAGCCCAAACTGTGTGATGGAGCAGGGAGTTAGTTTCCAACAGGACAATATTCTAGATAGTTTAGCTCATAAAACGTGGTAATTAACTACAATGACCATAATCCCGTGCACATCTACTTGTCCGGTCTGTTTCTTTTACACCTGCTATGGAAAAGAGAAGAATGTGTGATTGTGAGGGGATACAGAGAGCAGCTGTTTCTTCCCGAGGTATCTCGATCTGAAAATACATGATCTAAGTGATTGATAGTTGGTATTCAGCAGTCATAAAAGTATTCCTTATTTACTTCCAAATAGTGATTTTTGTCAGGCAGCAGCTCTGCAGAGATAAGACTTGGAATTAAATGTTAGAGTTATCAAATAATATACACCTGACATTTTTTATTAAAGTAAGGTGAATAAATTGTTACTTAACCTTTTTATTTAAACTAGGCAAGTCACTACTAAGCAGTAATTGGCAGTTACAACCATCATGGGACTTTTTTTAATTGATAGTTTTATTCTGTGTTACAGCATTCAACCCACGTAATGCATAGTGCAAATAATCTAAACCGGAATCGAAAACCGTGATAACAAATCTAACCGAAACTGAACCACCCCACTGAAAAAGCACTAATTGCTCATCACTAGCTATGAAGTTTTGATGCAGTTACAGCCAACTAGTGCAAAAATAATATTACAATATTGTCAAAACAATATGATGTATAATCAAAAATAATATCCCAACATGTAACTGTATGGATTATTTTTCTTCCCCATCACTATTCCAAACCCTGTCCAGTGTCCACCTGTGAGCTGTGGCTGTTTTACAAAAGTCAATATGAGGCATTTTATTTGTTTTTCTTTTGTGTCTACACACTGGCTTTTCCCCATCCTCCATGTGTGCTGATGAATTGCAGCTGGGATGATGTTCCCTGGGTTTTTATGCAAGTCAATGAAATGTGAAATGCCTGCTAATCAGTTAATGGTAGCTCTTACTTTCTGCCAATTGTTACATCAACGGATGATGTTTCTGCAAATCTGAAGCCATTTAGTGGGAACAGTCTGAACTGTCTCAGATGAAGGGAAACAGGAAGAACCTCCAGTCAATGTGCAGTATGTTGAAAAAGAAGATTAGCACCAGTCTATACTGTTATTCCATTGTGTTAGTAGTCACATGTAAAAGCACATGAGAAAATGAGGCTTGAAGACAGAGTACCATCCTCTGGCCACACCCAGACTGTCAAACGTTAACACACAATATTCTCTTTTGCTCTTAACTGGTTTGACCCTACAATATTAATTTTAGCAGTGATTAATAATATTGTTGCTGTATCAAATGCATTGATTAGCCTATTCTAGAAGAGGGTGTGGTCCACACATCAGGAAATGATCATAGAAATTAGGCCTATGACAGGGTTGTGGAGGATGGGAAGGCAGCAGATAGTCAGTGAATGATTGGGGTGTTATATTTCTGTATTGATCGCCTCATTTTTCTGATGAACCCAGTGCTACCTCTCCCACTCATAATCCCCAACCTTACATGTGGTGGGCCGGCCGGATGGAGCCTTGGTTTTACTGGAAGTGCACTTAGCCCTGTTGCAGGATTTAACAAGGCCTTTTTAGCTGGACTCAGTTGAGTGCGTGGGCCAGACACAGTGGGAAGTGGCTGGCCTTCTACTGTTCTGTACTTTTTATCCTCCCCCTCCACTGTGCATACCTTTGCATTCCTGTCCATTTTTTCACATGACCGTTTTCATGGGCGATTAATGGAACATTTATTTAGAAAAACTGTGTGACCTTGCTGTATAAAGCTAGTATTACTCTCACATTACTGGTGTCTCGTGTTAACCTTACGGGCAGGGAGCGTCTGTAGAGTTAAGTCAAGCCACAATAAAAAGCTATTGAAGATTTATCATCAACTGTTGGACAATAAAATTCACTTTTCTTCAAATATCATATGTTACAAACTGTGTGCCTTGATTGCTAAGTAATATTTTATAACTAGTCTATGGATTGCCACCCTTTTCAGCTATTTATTAGTCACGACAATTAGGCTAGTCCAGGAGATGATATTTGTATGTGGTAGCCTATGTGCAGTCAGTGGAACTGAATGGTATTTTCTCTATTGTCTGCACTGCATTCATAGCTTAGTATTTTCAGTAGCCTAGGCACTGGTAATAATATTGTGTGGTATTCTTTACATTGAGTGTGATTTCACTGTGTAGTACTGTATGTTCAAGTGCTCAAAGGGAAGCTTAAGAAGACAAAGGAAATGCTGGATGCTGATGAGGCGTAGCCGCTCTTATCTCTGTGGGTGGCTCACAGAGAGGAATTGGGGTGTGAATGATGTCTGTAGTATATTTGTGTGGTAATGCATATGATTTCCCACATTTAAGTTGAAGGTATGTATATAGCCCACCTTTTTACATTTGTTATATTTGTATGTGTTGAGGCATGGCTCACATCAGTGAGGATGGAGATGAAGAAGGAATGAGAGTGAGAAAGGGGTGATAGACATATCCAAGGGAAAGATACAGAGAAAGAAGAGAATTGACAGAATGTAACTGAAATGAAGATTGAATAGAGGCGAGAAAGGCATGGAAAGAGAACTGGATCACAGTCCAATGATAAAATGGCGAAAAGGAGAAGTGTCTTTCTCTCTTTCCCAGTTTTTCAATTCCATCTTTTTCTGTTCCTGCTTTCTCTCCATCCCCCTCTCTCTCCCTCCCCCATCTTTCTCTGAGAGCAGCTATAGTGATGGCATGTATTCTCTGGACAGTCTGATAAGCGCAGCTGCTGCTACAGCAGACTTTGGTTAAATAGCTTCACATGTGCAGCATGTCTGGTCGGTGCAGCTGTGTACTCTGTATGCCCCCCTGAGAAGCCACTGCACCCTTCTCATTAACTAAACATGACTCCTTAAGAGGATTATTAGCCCAATTTCTGGACAGGATGTCGGAAGCCATCAGCAGAGGGGAGAAAAACCATTACCATAATTGCATTGCGCTAGGGGAGGAGGAAAAGGGGAAGGATGCATAGATGTATAAAAAAAGGAAGAAATGAGTGGCACTGAGAGAAGAGGACGGCAGGGATGCTGGAAAGAAGCAGGCGGCGGGGGAGGATCTGCTGATAGAGAGAGGAAGGCCTGTGAGGTTGAGCAATTACTCCTCCTTGATCTCCCCCCTGCGTCTGAGGGCTGACTTGGTATAGTCCTCCAACAATAAAACAGCCTACAGTAACCCTTCATGTGGCACATCTCTGGGTTCACACCGGTGGCCCACATTGGGTGAGGAAGGTGCAGCGTCTGCGATGCGGGCCTGTCAGAGGATGGTCCGAAAACGCCCCAGAATGGCGCCTGCTCAGTTCTTCAGATGGAGACAGGGCTGTGTGTTTAGTGTCAGGCATAGGTCTGTCTACACCTGGTTACCTGCACCTCTCTCTCCCTGCCTGGCAGGCTGAGCCACAGCATGAGTGAGTATTGCCTCCACACACAGACACTGCGTTTGTACATCTGCTCTGTCTCTGTCACGATCTGTCTGTCACCTTCTCTTTTCTCTATCTCACTCTGTCACCATCTCTGTCTGTGACTATTGGTGATGGTCAGTTATATGAATGCTTATTCTCCACACAGGAAGTGGTGGCATAAGGGTGGGGTTTCATCTCCCCTGCTCCGCTCATTGTCACAGAGTAAATGAAGATGCAGGTTTTCAGCTACTGACCCATCGCACTTTTTTTCTTTGTATCTCTGTGGAACTGCTGAGCATCAGTACATTACGTGCAGAACTAAGAGAAAAGGATGAAACATAGAATTCGACATGTTAATCCAGATGATAGAGAATTGATTTTAAGATGTTCTAGAATGCTTTCTGCGTGTGATGTTGTAACTATGTACATACACAGTAAAATCACTATGATTTGTGAACCTTTAGACTGCTCGTTTGACTGAGCCCTGGGAAGAATTGTATGTATGTGACACGAATCAGCACCGTGATATGGCCCATGTGTTACATGTACATTTATTCCTATGCTGTCCTTTTTTTTCTTGAGTTCTACTTTCGTGAACTATAGTGAATGTTTTCTGTTCTTGCGAAATCGTATGCAGTATATACGCCACACACATTTTGAGGGACAATGCAATTATGTAGGAGAAGGTTCTCGAGTCAGACCAGCTGGCTATATATGTTACATACTGCACATGTGTGTTTGGCTGGATATATGCCATGAATAAAATATCCAGGGAGTTTACAGCTTCTTTGTCCGTTACTCAGGGAGTTTAGAACCTAAATATGAAATGATAGCCTAATGTGTACGGTTTTTAAATAAAAATCAATAAAAAATACGGATAAGTTCCCCCTCCCTTTTGACCCTTCACTTTCTGGAAACCATAGAATGAAACGCATAGCCTAATCTTGGTACTCTGTTATATTCTTCCACATAATGCCAGTTCACTAGGAAATGTATACATTTATTCAGATGTATTCACTGTGTGTCTTGCTGTGTTTGGAGACTTGACCTGAGCTCTCCTAGTATATAAATAGCTCCATTGTCAGCTCTTAGGGTGCAAACTGGGTAGAACCTGTTTCGTTTGGAGAGCAGAATCTCCTGAGGGGGGCGCTCCTTTCTCTGCCACAGACGATGGGAGGACCGAGCACAATGACTGAGCAAGAAATGTAATTGGCAAGATATAGCAGGAAATCTTCCTTTGATTTATCTTTTGAATAGAGGATAGGTACTGCTCTTATTGCTTGCGATACTGAAAAGCCTCAGCCTCCCCCCTCCTCTCGCACTCTCCGCACTGTTCATTTACACTTGTCATTTGACGGTCGGCTGCTGAAGTAATAAGTCAATGATAATTTCTAGCTGTCAGTCAAGATGCGGACTGCTGCCACTCTGATGTCTGGTGATGTGATGGATTGGACAGACTGGGGCGAGGGTTTGAGCCTGTGGGGAAGGTTTGAGCCTGTGGCGAAGGGGGAGGGGCTGAAGCAGGGAGAGCTGAGGTGGGGAGGGCTGGACGGGATGCTGCGTGGTCCGTCCTAGAGATGACAGGTGCCGAGACAGTCTGCAGGAAAAGGCCCATTATCTGAGAGAAGGGGATAGACTACTATATATATCATACTGACACCTGGAAAATACGAAATCCATTAGGCTTCCATTTGCTCTTTTCTTTCTTTTTCGCCAGTTCTACCGTTTTTTTTTTTTTTTTTTTTACATATTTCAATAGTATCTCCTATTGCTGTGCGAGGAAGTGTAAATGTGTGCCATTGTGAATTGCAGGCCTTAATTGCAGACTAAAGTATGACATTACCCTTTTCAGCTTTAAAAATGTCTTGTCTGCATAAAAGGAAATTCCACTCTAAAAGGCATGAGATTGTCTGTCGGTTATTCCTCTGTATCAGATTTATGGAATATGGAAGGCAACGATAGGCTAAATTATCAGATTTTTAAGGCAAATAAATGTCCTCACATTGTAAAAGGGTGTGGCTGGCATTTAGCCTAGTTGTTAAAGCCAGTGTCCACGATCACAGAGAATGGCCGTAGTGAGAGTGACATCCATTGTGCTGACTATCAGGTATCTGTGTCATTGTGGCAAGCTGGTCACCATTGTGGTACCATTCATTCATGGGCTGGAATTTGGTTTCCTAACGATCCGCGATGGCTCTATGGACGATTCAGCGCCACCATTTTTCATATAGTAGGCTATATCTTATTCTTAGCTTCTAATTCCACCCTGGTTTAGATGCATTGACCCCTCAACCACCGCCCTCTTTTACATTGCTGTGTGTCTGGGTGGGTGAGTTTTATTCCCCCCACCCCTCCCTCACCTCTTGTGCTGGCTGGCTGCTTTGTGGCAACGTCCACTACGAGGGCGGTTCTGCCTGTTCTGGGTACAAAATGTTTTCTCTTTCTCTTCGGACATCGGAAGGAGTGGAGGCTGATGTTTCTCTGTACGTGCCAAAGTGTACATTAATTCGCTTACTCTGTGAGATGGTGAGCACAGTCTATGTGCACCTACACAGCTGTGTGCAAATTTGCTCATGAATTAAACCCATGACTAACATGACAAAATAAGATGTCAATTTGAGTTCCTTGTATGTAGGTATTTCAATAGTAATGGCATTTTATTTTATTTTGGTACTGAAAGGTAGGCTTGTTATATCACCATTTTGACCCCTTAAGGAAGTGAGACAGCAGACAGACAAACATTTTAGTCTCTTCAAGATGCATCCATCCGTCTCTTTTATATCATGTTAGTCAGTTGAATGTAGATGCTGATGAATCTCAGCCCACTGTGGAGTTTGTTCCCTAAGGTAGGAAATTGAAGATGGGATGATACGAGGACAAAGGGCCAGGTGCGGTGCGTCTAATCGACTGGTGCTCATCATCAGTCAGGCTTCGTTGAATTAGCTGTAAAATGCCTTGAGATGGGCTCTGGGTTTGTGGGGATGGGATGGAGCATGAAAATGGCTTAACGCTTGACAAGATACGTAACAGGAGTTATTTTTGAGTGGTTAGAATGTCAGGTCAGGAGGAGGCTTCTACGGCTACTAAGAACATGAAGTTGCTATGCCCTGATTGCTGGCCTCTCATTTTTAGCACAGCGTTCATGATGATAGTTCTTCTCCTTAGTTAGCCCTTGCAGCTAGCATTTTGCAGGAGACCTGACTGTGGTCAAGTGGAATATTGGTTAAAGCCATTCTAACCTCCAGCATTTCTGTCTTTCCAGGGCTTTCTGAAGAATGAGAGGGACAATGCGCTGCTCTCTGCAATCGAGGAGTCACGTCGCAGGGTAAGTGGCACTCTCTTGGCTGACTGGTTTGCCATGACCACACCCTCTCTGCACCCCATGTTCACATCTAATAATCCCATTTGGCTTTAACATACCTGGGGCTTCATTTATCAATATTGCATTGAAACTATTCTAAAATACCACTTACGGAAGGAAATTAGATTGTTCGTACACAGAAAAGGTGTGATTTGTCAAACAATCCTATGAGCAACATACGCACACTGGTTGGAGATCTGTTCATAAATACCAATTCTTTGCACAACCTAGGCTATTAGCATTTCGAAACGCCCCTAATTAACCATATAGGCAATCATCCCTTTAAACCTGTGGGAATATACAACGCTGTACCATGAAATAGCCTACAACAGCACAACCCAAAAAAGCTATTAAAAAAAGAACTTTTCCGAGACTGAAATAGAGGTGCTAGTGTCAGAGATTGAATACAACAAAAAGGTTTTATTTCACTCGCCCAGTTGTGGTTTGACCAGTAAAATGTAATAAAGCTACAAAGAGAGGACCATTAGGACCATTCTAAGTTGCTTTACCAATGGCAATATACTTCAAATGAGTAGGCAACACTCGCCAATAAGCCATTCATCCTCAACAGCACCCTCCCGTAGGCTTATAGACCAGCATGGCTGTTTTGCAAAATGAACGAGTTGTGCGTTCCACCTGGCCAACACATTCAGCAACGTTGTATTGTGTATCACGTCACCTGCACATTGAGTGGAAGTGGAAGCCTTTTCTGTTCACATAGTTTTAACTCGTTTTGGGATGGCGCTTTTATGGCGATTATGGGTGCCGTCTATTGCGCCGTTCGTATTTGGTAACCCATTGGCATTGGTGGCAATGAAACCCCTGTTGTGCTGTGGTTTATGGAAATTGTATGTTGCGATTTGTATGTTATTGCATACAAAACATTGGTTCATCAAGGGATGTGAGATGCCGATGGGTAAGCTCCCGCTGAAAAGTGCCCGTTGCCAAAAACCTGAGGGTAGATAACACTTTGATGTTTACCGGACTGGCCTTTCTAAATGGGTTTTAAATCCTCGCAAGGAAATAAGATTGGTTTTGGGAAATGATATCTGATGAGCCAATCTGTCGTTTCTGCAAATATAGTCCTACCTGTTTCTATAAACGCTCACTCTGCGAAATGCAGCGTGTGCTAAATCTTCCAACCGAGCAAAATCAGCCATCTCTCATTCCATTTCCCATTATCTCAATGCCTATAGTATTTCATAAAGTTTAACTTTCATATGTGCCACTAATTTAACAAATGACTGTACTTTATAGGGATTATTATTGTAACAAATGCACTGATATGGTCACAATGAAAATACAATTAACTCTCACATATTTTTTCCACATCCTACGCTTGACAAGCAGTTCCTTTATTCCACCACTGGTCATGGCTATGCGTAAATCTACGCACCGGCTCAAGAAAACGTTCATATTGATAAATCTCACACTCTGCTCTTGTATAGCCAAAGGTTTCCCTCCATGACATCTTGACATACCAAATGTTCTCCTGAATAGGCTATAGTTGCAATCTGTCTCACACTTTTTAATAAAAAGAATTAACCCGTACCCTGTGTTGTCAATCATGACTTGTTCACCTTGTACCAATATAAACCCTTTGCCTATTATCTTTCTAAAACGGTTTCCTCTGCATGAGTTCAGACCAGGTTTAATTAGGAACCGTTCTAATTAGCATCCACTGTCCCGGTGGGATTGAGATAGATAAGGTCTCTGGATTCTAATCGGTTCTTGGCTAAATCTGGACCAGCCATAAATGCAGACCCACTTTAGCGTCACAATCCCATCCCTCCACACACCCAGGCATCACAGGACGTGCGCCAGTTTGAAGAGCCCGCATAGTCCCAGATCTCACTTTTACTGTGTGGGCCCCCAGGATGCCCGAATGGGTGATTGGGGTGTTTATTGTGCACAGATAAAGTGCCTTCAGAAAGTATTCATACCCCTTGACTTATTACACATTTTGTGTTACAGCCTGAATAGAAACGTATTTTGTTTTTGTTTTCTCATTCATCTATACCCAATACCCCATAATGACAAAGTGAAAACATGTTTTTAGAAATGTTGGTACATTTATTGCAAATGAAATACAAAAAAGCAGAACCAGGTTTTCCTCTAGGATTAAGTGGTACTCAGTGATATGTTGTTGGATTTTCCCCAAACATAACGCTTTGTATTCAGGACATGAAGTGAATTTCTTTGTCATATTTTTGTAGTTTTATTTTAGTGCCTTATTGCAAACAGGATGCGTGTTTTGGAATATTTTTATTCTGTACAGGCTTCCTTCTTTTCACTCTTGTCATTTAGGTTAGTATTGTGGAGTAAGTACAATGTTGTTGATCCATCCTCAGAGTTTAAATCAAATCAAATCAAATGGCTGTGATTGGAGAAAACTGTTTTAAGTCACCATTAGCCTCTTGGTGACATCGCTGAGCGGTTTCCTTCCTCTCCGGCAACTGAGTTAGGAATGACGCCTGTATCTTTGTAGTGACAGGGAATATTGATACACCATCCAAAGTGTAATTAATAACTTTGAAATGCTCATATACAATGTCTGCTTTTTTTTTATCCATCTGACAATATGTGCCACCCTTTGCGAGGCATTGGAAACCCTCCCTGGCCTTTGGTTGAATCTGGGTTTGAAATTCACTGCTTGACCAAGGGACCTTAGAATTTTACGTATGTGTGGGGTACAGAGATGAGGTAGTCGTTTAAAAAATCTTGTTAAACACAATTGCACACAGTGAGTCCATGCAACTTATTATGTGACTTGTTAGGCAAGTTTTTACTCCTGAATGTATTTAAGCTTACCATAACAAAAGGGTTGAATACTTTTTGACTCAAGACATTTCAGCTTTTCATTTTTTTATTCATTTGCAATGATATCTAAAAACATAATTACACTTTGACATTATGGATGGGGTATTGTGTGTAGGCCAGTCACACACAATCTCAATTTAACCAATTCAAAATGTGGAATAAATCGAGGGGTGTGAATACTTTCTTCAGAAAGTATATCTCCCATGGTGAGAGTTTTTGCAGCGTTGGCTATTTTAAACAAATCATGTGGTTTCTAACCCATTTATGCAGCCGAGCCTGGTGCTCTCAATTATTTTCAAATTGGTCTGTCCAAATTAAATTGGTTCTCTCTCTCTCTTCGTACTTACGTGTTCTCTTTTCTTGTTCTCTGTCAGACGTTCCTCCTGGCAGAGGAGTACCACCGTGAGTCCATGCTGGTTCAGTGGGAGCAGGTGAAGCAGAGAGTACTGCACACCTTGCTGGGAGCAGGGGAAGATGCTCTGGACTTCAGCCAAGACGTAGAGGTCAGTGTCTCCATCTGATGTTTATCATTGTCCTATAAACCCTATGAACTCCAGTGCATAAAGCACACATCCAGATATAATCTATATACATATAATATATGACTTGACCACATTGGATAAATACGCACTCATCAAAAATGTTAAGTAACACAGATGGATGTTGCGGAATTCAATAGGCCCCTCCCATTTGCAAGATTTTTCCTTAAATATTTTATTTTTCATAAAATAAATGGCAAGCACTCCTGTTTTTAATAATGGATAATGATCCAGCACATTCAGTTTGGGTCTCCCACAATGTTATCAGTCTTTTCCAAAGCTATGTTTGTTTTATGTAACTTTGTTTAGATAACCTTCAGGGCTCCAGATATTTAGCACAGTAGGAAAACTGCTGTGGTAATCACAATTTCCTAACTGTAGTTCTTACACATTGTCCTGTGGAGTGTGTGTTAGAGTTGATTTGGATTTGTCTTTCCCTGTGCTTATTGAATTATTAACCAACAGTTACATTTTAAATTTGTGACCTGCTGTTCACTCTCAGTGCGTTCCTGGCATAATCTTCTGTGTTCAGTTGTTGCTGTCTATACTCTCTTCTCTTATAATGCCATGTCTCATACAGCATTTATACTGCCCTATGCATGGAATATACATTTATACTGCCCTATGCATGGAATATACATTTATACTGCCCTATGCATGGAATATACATTTATACTGCCCTATGCATGGAATATACATTTATACTGCCCTATGCATGGAATATACATTTATACTGCCCTATGCATGGAATGTACATTGTATGGGTGTGTCCCTTTTGTTCTCAAGAATACATGGTTGATCTGGATAAATGTTTATGCGTGTATGTGCGTGCATTTTCTAATGCAAGTGCATTCAACCGTGAGCCTTGTTCACAATGGCTTTCACGCTACATTGATCATGACTACAATTATGAGCAACAAAGATTGAGTCGATAACCCTTCGTTTCTCTCGCCATCACATAACTACACACTTTTATTCACAATTGTTCAGGTTTACCCTGTCCTCTCAGGGCAGCTTTTTATTTAACGTTCAGGGAAATGACTTGTCATGTATCGTCTCCCTGTCTGTTTGTGTTGCAGCCCAGCTTTGTGAGTGACGCAGGGACTCCTGGGCGGAGTGCTCTTGACAGCGTGGAGGTAGCCTATGGACGACAGGTTAGTAATTTGGCCTGACGCTGATTGCAGTGCAGCACCACTTAACGTGAGATACCTACAGTACATAGCAAAAAAAGGGAAGTGCAGTCTGCAATTAGTCTCACTTAAAATGTTCAAAGATGTGAATCACCAAACCCGTTCTCTCGTGTATTTTATAAATTTCCCTATGTGACGATATTAGACTTTAATAGGCTGTAATACATCCAGTCAGCCTGGGGCTAAGTGCCCTGGAACCTCGTGGGCTGAAATGGATGCACAGCCTCAGTCAGGATGCAGCTGCACTGTAGTGCACTTCACTTCATAGTTATGGGGTCCTGCTAAACAAGGCAGCAATAGATCAAAGAATTGATTAGCTAGCAGAGCAAGGGCATGCTGGGTAATTTCTCTGCCCCATTTCACAGGGGTCAGCCTGTCTCTGTATCGTCCTCCCCAGTCACTCGATGAACACTGGAGTTTTAGTCCACTGGTTAAAGAGGACAGAATGTGTCGCCATATCGCCTGCGGTGTCATCATGCTTCTCTTTGTGATCTTCTTTGATGACCTGCTGAACGTTTTCATCCTTTTTGTCCTGTTTTTCATCATCCATCACTTCTCTATACAGTCGTAGTGTTCCCTGGGGACGACTGGGACCGAGGTGCGAATCAGGGCTCCATGGTCTTAGTGCTGAAACGGACAGCATTCAGTCAGTACCTCTCTGTCGTCTGACCCATCTGTAAGTGTTTCTCTGCTTTTGTTCCGCCTCAGATCTACGTCTTCAATGAGAAGATAGTGAACGGACACGTCCAGCCCAACCTGGGAGACCTCTGTGCCTCAGTGGTAGACAGCCTGGATGACAAGGTTAGCTTCACGGAACCATTCCACATTCCTTTGTCTCTGTCTACGTTTGTCTTCCGCTGGGTTGGTAAATTCTCCAATGGCCAGTTGTGGACATTTTGGATAACGAGTGTGTATATTTGAACGAGTATATATGTTTGTCTCTACAGAACGTGTCAGATATGTGGCTGATGGTGAAGCAGATGACAGACGTGCTGCTGGTCCCAGCCAAAGACACGCTGAAGAGCCGCACGTCCGTGGACATGCAGATGGCTTTCGTCACGCAGGCCCTGCAGTTCCTGGAGAACAGGTCAGAGGGGAGAGCCGTAGAATTAGAATGAGAACACTCTCTAAATGTATTGCAAAATACATTCATGTAGTTACCCCTCCACTAACGTTTCTCTTTGTGTTCTCTCTACGGCAGCTACAAGAACTACACCATGGTAACGGTGTTTGGGAACCTGCTCCAGGCCCAGCTGGGTGGAGTCCCTGGCACCTATCAGCTGGTGTGCAGCTTCCTCAACATCAAGCTACCAGGGCCTCTGCCAGGCATGCAGGTACTATTGCCCCCCCCGCACTGCAGCACATTCTGCTAGAAACGACATTAGCACTGTGCCCAGCCTTACATAGCCCTGGACTATTCCAGTTGGAGCTTTTACTAAGTGTAGTGTAGAGACATGCAGGTTAACTCCGCTGTGTGTGTGTTTATAATAGGATGGTGAGGTGGAGGGTCACCCAGTCTGGGCTCTGATCTACTACTGCCTGCGCTGTGGGGACCTGGGGGCTGCCATGCAGGTAGTGAACCGGGCTCAGCACCAGCTGGGAGACTTCAAGTCCTGGTTCCAGGAATATATGAACAGCCCTGACAGACGGTAGGAACCTCACACATAATGTACCTCCGCTGTGTTAGTAAACTGGTCAGGGCTGATTAGCTTTCCGTTTCACTTTCTCCTGGAATTTGACGTGCTCTAACTCTATAGCTCAGAACACCAAAGCACCAGTGTGATTTCTTTGCTCATATGAATCAAATCTAATCTCCTTAGTACTTGTTCTTCTCTCCATCTCTTTCTGTCTACTGCTTTCTGTCTGACCTGTGCTGTGTCCTCTCCTCAGCTTGGCCCCTGCCACAGAGAACAAGTTGCGTCTCCACTACCGCAGAGTGCTGAGGAACAGCGCTGACCCCTACAAGAGGGCTGTCTACTGCCTCATTGGGAAGTGTGACATCGCAGACAACCATGGAGAGGTGGCCGACAAAACCGAGGACTACCTGTGGCTCAAGGTGCTTGCCTGATGACCAGTCTGTAGAGTCAGGATATTAATATTTTACCACTGTACATGATACGTAGCGCTAGTTGGGGAGAATCAGGTCAAATAGGTTTGCCTATTGTAAATGAGCCCTCACATTAACATAGACCTGTCCCTTCCTCCATGCCCACAGCTCAACCAGGTGTGCTTCGATGACGACGGCAGCAGTGCTCCTCAGGACAGACTGACACTGGCCCAGCTACAGAAACAGCTTCTAGAGGACTATGGTGAGTTCAGAACACTTCTGGGTACATGACAGCCAGACTACTAATTTGAACAAAAATAGACCTTCAATACTAATTCTGTTCTAAGAGAGAATACTGTCTATGACTGGAGGACTCTACTAAAGTAGAGTTGTGTAATATCATCACTTCTCAGTCCCCCCTGGGAACTGCTCTGCTCAGATAAAGAAGTGCTTCACTGTTCACTCTTAAGACTTAAACTTTTCTTAAGTTTTATCAGACATAAGGAGGCAAAGCTCTCCCACCTGAAGGATGAATCATGGCTTGTTATCTCGCTCATTTCAACACAGTGCAATACAAGGTGACTGTGACTCATAGATAAGCTTGCTGCCTTTCAAAATGGCTGATGTATTCATGTTTACTTCCTACTTAGTTGAACATGAACTTTACTGAGAGGGATTAATGCAAGTTGATGACAAAGTAGTAGAAGTGGAATAGTTTTGGCTTGTTTGTAATTGTTTAGAATCTTTGTAATGCGGTGCAAATACATTTCTGACTTTATTAATATATATTCAATTAGCATGTTCTATTCCCTTTCCCATAATGTGATCCTAATAATTTAGAGTTTATCTGCAGGAGAGTCCCACTTCTCAGCCATCCAGCAGCCGTTCCTGTACTTCCAGGTGCTGTTCCTCACGGCCCAGTTTGAGGCTGCTGTGGCCTTCCTGTTCCGGGTGGAGCGTCTACGCAGTCATGCTGTTCACGTGACTCTGGTTCTCTACGAACTAGGGCTGCTGCTCAAGTCATCTGGACAGAGCGCACAACTGTGTACGTCAGGCTATGTGTTTGTCTTCCTCTACATTTGCTTAATTTCTAGTCACACACCTTTTGTAGTTTTGAAGCTGATGGCTACTGATAAGTGAATGTTTTTCTACGTTTCAGTGAGTCAGGAGGCTGGGGACCCCCCTATGGTCCGACGGCTCAACTTCATCCGTCTCCTCATGCTCTACACACGCAAGTTTGAGTCCACGGACCCCCGGGAAGCTCTACAGTACTTCTACTTCCTACGGTTCGTTAAGTTACATTGCAGCCATCCTCCTAAGAGATGCTGCTCTCCACCACTCCACTGTGTGTCAATAACACTTGGAGGCACGGCGGTATAAAGGGAAAATTAAGTCTTTGTTAGGGGATTTCTGGGTGATTGAAGAGATGAGGCCTCATGAATAAGCCAGTGGGCCATGAATCCAGTTCACCATGAATAATACAGAGGCTTTCACACATGCCCTTGTTTGGGTCATTTCCTATTGGGGTTAAGAGAATAAAGAGTTTTGATTAGAGCCTTCAGACCTCTATTGTTAATTAAAAGCTGTAATGTGTATCAAATAATAGTTTTTTATATCAAATATGTGATTGTCTATCCTCTCTTCCTTTTGGGTACAGGAATGAAAAAAACAGCCAAGGAGAAAACATGTTTATGTGCTGTGTTAGCGAGCTGGTGATTGAGAGTCGAGAGTTTGACATGCTTCTGGGAAGACTGGAAAAAGATGGCAGCAGGAAGGTAATGGTCACACTTTTGGTCTCATGATAAATGTATGTTTTAAGAGAAGAGACTCGGTTCAAACCCCTCTTTAAATGTTATTCACTTCATTGTGCATAATGATCCATTTTGTGAAAGCAATCATGGTGCTGCTGATTTTTCCATTGTGCTCGCGGCACCCGGGAATGTGTATTCGGGCTGTTCAAAGAGCTGATTGTGCCTTGTGCTTCTCCCCCAGCCTGGAGTGATTGATAAA
Organism: Oncorhynchus masou masou; assembly: GCF_036934945.1. Classification (NCBI taxonomy): domain Eukaryota; kingdom Metazoa; phylum Chordata; class Actinopteri; order Salmoniformes; family Salmonidae; genus Oncorhynchus; species Oncorhynchus masou. Next base: position 75,376,290 of record NC_088242.1, read on the forward strand.
TTTGCCGGAGACACGCGAGCCATTATCACAAAAGTGGCGCTGGAGGCAGAGAACAAGGGCATGTTTGAGGAAGCAGTCAAACTGTATGAGCTGACCAAGGTGAGCAGGGCTTTGGGTGGCAAACATTGGGGTCAGGCAGTGTCAGTGGGTTTACTCTAGGTGAAGGAATGGGCCGAGTTGATAGAGACGAAGAGTAGGAAAAAAATCAAATGTCTCCTCACATTTCTGTATTTTCCTCCTCTGATCTGTAGAATCCAGACAGGGTCCTAGAGCTGATGAACAGGCTGCTGAGTCCTGTTATTGCCCAAGTGGGCTCCACCCAGTCCAATAAGGAGAGACTGAAGAACACCGCTGTTGCCATCGCTGAGCGGTAACATCCTGGCATCATCTACATTCTGCATTACACTGAAATTAGAACTGGTTTGACATTGCATCTTATAGGCTTACTGAAAGCAATTGTGTTAGCCTCAATGGTCCACTCATCTTTTCTAAGTTCTCTAACTTTAGTGTGTGGTCTTGTTCTCTGTTTCAGGTACCGTACCCAGGGTGTTGCTGGAGAGAAGTCTGTGGACAGCACCTTCTACCTGCTGCTGGACCTCATGACCTTCTTTGATGAGTACCATGTTGGTCACATAGACCAAGCCTACGATGTGAGTCTGACACCCAGTTCTTCCTGCCTGATGGCTTACAATGCTGTTTATTCAGATGGAACTGATAGTAGTTATGATGACCTCTTCTTTAACTGTCCCTAACTTCTCCCCTGTATCTCTCTCTCTCTATTTGTGTCAGGTTATGGAGAGACTGAAGCTAGTCCCTCTGAGTCAGGACAGTGTGGAGGAGAGGGTCGCTGCATTCCGTAATTTCAGTGATGAGGTGAGATACTGCACTCTAATTACACTCGGTATGCAGCACCACACATCCAAAGTGTACATGTAATCTTTTATCATTTTATTTTAATTTGATTGATTACATGCTCAGTAAACAACAGGTGTGGAGTAGCAATGAAATGGTTATTTATTGACCCTTCCCAACAAAAGTAAAACAAATAATAGATACAAATGCTATATACAGTACCGAGTCATTGTGCAGGGGTATGAGGTAACTGGCGTAGACATGTACATATAACTAGGAATAAAATTGACAGATAGTAAATGGTAGTATCAGCGTATGTGATAAGTCAAAGTTAGTACAAAAGGGTCAATGCAGATAGTCCAGGTAGCTATTTAACTATTTAACAAACTATTTAGCAGTCTCATGGCTTGTGAGTAGAAGCTTTTCAGGGTCCTCCTGTTGGTTCCAGACGTAGTGCATCTTGACTTCTTGCCGTGCAGTAGCAGAGGGAACAGTTTATGACATGGGTGGCTGGAGTCTTTGAGCATTTTTAGGTCCTTCCTCTGACATCGCCTGCTATACAGGTTCTGGATAGCATGGAGTTCGGCCCAGTGATGTACTGGGCTGTAAGCACTGCCCTCTGTAGCGCCTTGGATGCCAAGCAGTTGCCATACCAAGCGGTAATGCAGCCAGTCAAGATGCTCTCAATGGTGCAGATGTAGAACTTTTTGAGGACAACGGCCTGTTTGAGGAAGCAGTGAAACTAAATGAGCTGGCCAAGGTGAGCAGGGCTCTGGGTGGCAAAGGTCCCTGTCTTACCTGCATTGTCCTTTGCATGTTGTTCCAGGTCAGGCATAATTTGTCGGAGGTTCTCCTGGCCACCATGAACATCCTGTTCATGCAGTACAAACGTCTGAAGGGCGCCACAGCAGGAGCTCCTGGTCGACCACAGAGATCCATGGAGGACAGAGACTCGGTGAGGAGATGGTGACCTCTCAGGGCAATACTTTCCATGGGATAAAAATGGAGGGACTTTGTTAAGTCTTTGAGGGACTTTTGGGGGCTATGTGTTGTGATGGACTGGGCAGTAGAGACATGCCTCTGCTCTATTATGTGTTATTTCATTGAATAATGAGTACCGCACCGTCTTGTTTTGACACGGGGTTGATTTCACTGTCAAGATGTTAACATGCCCTTTTGGCATTTTCTGTGTTTGTTAACAGCAACTGCGCAGCCAGGCTCGAGCACTGATCACGTTTGCTGGGATTATCCCATACCGCATGGCAGGCGACACCAATGCCCGGCTGGTGCAGATGGAGGTCCTAATGAACTGACTCCAGAATACCCCAAAGCCCCAGCCATACCCACCCTTCTCATCAACTGTCTGATTTATTTGATTTTTTTCAGCATTTTTCCCATTTCTTTGTCCTTTTGTTGTTCCATATTTGTATTTTTTCACAAGTCAAAATAAAATGTCAGTTCAATTTAATTTCTTATGCATTCATTTAATTATAAACCCCACTATTTGATTCATTTTAATTTAGTTTGGCAGTTTGCTTATTGTTTTTTCCATTGTTATGCATCATGGATGGTCATCTATTAAATGATTAGTGGTATGAGTACCTCCTGGATTTAAAGAAAACACGGAAAGAAATATTTTTACTCTTAGATTAATTTGGGATTATTAATTTAAAAATGAATTGTGGCTTTTGATATTTTATGGTAAAAGGGATAGTTAACATTTTTGGCAATGAAGCCTTCCCCCCAGAGTCAGATGAACTCATGGTGCTCAAACTGCAGGCAGAGACATAAAAATCTTATCCATCAGTATAGGAAATGTATGCACTCACTGTAAATCGTTCTGGATAAGAGTATCTGCTGAATGACTAAAATGTCAAATCTGACTGGGTAAGTAGAAAAAAGGGCTTGGTTGCCAAAATCTCAAACTATCCCTGAGACATGGTCTATAGTCTATAGCCTAAAGTCAAGAAGCAACAGGGAATTGGGATTCATTGCACAAGCCATAATCCAGTGGTCCACGAAGAACAAAAGCTTGCAAAACATTTTAATTAAAGTATTCACAAGAGGTGTGTTCTACATTAAAATCCACCTCAACTGGCGATTTTAAAAATATATATTTTGAGAAATCATTGATAATGGGATTATGTGGGTGCTAGATCGAAAATTCAACATCCACTGTATACTCTTCGTTGATGGAACGGCACACAGACAAAATGTATCCCTGCTGGTGGCTTTCTATTAGGAATTAAATGATAATGATATGTGTCTTTGCTACTAGTCATACTGGATTGATTGCCTTAGACAGGCCAATATGTTTCTTTGGATAATATTATTTTTTATAACTGATAATATCACAGCAGCTGAAGAAATGACACCGAGTAGGTAATAACTGAATTGAAAGAACATTGTGATGGGTCTTGTCATGTGTGACACTGCTGCACTTATTGACAGATGGTTAGAAGGGAAGGAAATGCCCTGAGAGAACACAGAAGGGAGTCTTTGCTTCACTTGGCTGCACTAGATTGTTGAAGCTGTTCCCTCTCAAACTTAACCCATTGTCACCACAGGGGACTTGTGTTCATTATGGAGAGAATCAAACTTGACTGTGCATGCTCTTTTACTGTAGTGCTTTAACTTTTCACTCACAGCCCTTCCCGTCATCATTGGATCTGTGCTGGAGTTCGTTACCTCCTCGTACTATGATCCTCTTTCCTTTGTTATTGAGACAGTGTTTTTACTTTGCACCACATCACAACCTGCTCTAGTGAAGATCAGTCTGTGTGTGGAGAAGACATGGACTGGGAGCTCCCTCTGCCACGGTGGATCCATTCTAAGGTGTGCGTGCTGCAGCTGGTGTTGTGAATCAGGCCGATGCCACACACCTGCTATAACCCGGCTATTTCACAACACCAGGGTGGCACTGCACCACTGCCAACGAGACGCCAACGGCAAGCAACAAGCAGCTTCAAGGAGCCGAAGATTAAATTACCTACTAGAGTACCTACAGTTCATTTGATGAAATGTTTGCTGTGATTTTGATTTCAATTACATGTACAAGCATTTGATTAAATGTGTTTTTACTTAATTTTGTGTCAGACTTAATACAATTATTCCCCAATGAGGCAAAAACACTCTACTTTGGGAGATTCCAGGAGGTATTTGATCATTTGTTAAAAATATACGTTTTCAGGATATAATTCATTTTTAAAAAGTTATATTTTGGAGCAAATGCAGTCAGGGGGATCAAGCGTTTAGAATGGCGAGGTTTCTGTACCAGGGCTTGTCTGCAGTGTCAGCTGTATTGTAGTGTGCTCAACTGTGCAAGTTAATGAGAGACTCGATGAAAGGACTGCTGGCACAACATCCCACTGCACACCTTTGTTGAATCAACGTTGTTACAACGTCATTTGTCAACGTATTGTGACGTGAAAACAACGTGGAAAATACATTGGATTTGAAAAAAGTCATCAACCAGTACCTGTGTATTGGGTGAACAGTCCGTGTAGTTTTTGGCCAATTAATATTTTCTATTAGATGACAAGATAAAAAAACGAGTAAAGGGTTGTTCCTCATTTATTTTATTTGAATCCGAATTCAAACAACACATAAACGGTTTGTTTTGTGTTTTTTATTGTCTAACTGTAATGTTAAATAAAGATAAACGGAATAATGATTTGATTATTCAAATGTGTTTTTAATGGTCGGTTCTGGTTCAACCCATGCACTGTATGTTTTGGCAAATTGGTGTCTTCCTGACAACACAGAAAATTATAAATGGGTCTTTGTTTTATGCAGATATAATGGTTATATATATATCAAATGTTTCTCATTCCAATGATTTGATTATTGACTGTCACTGAAGTGGGTCATGTGACCAGTCCTGAGTCCAAAATTGGCCTCGGTCATTGAGACAGTTACTTCCACAACTTTTACAACCCTAACGACTAACATATAACATACATAATTGTGGATAGGCGCTATAACAAGCCACCGATTACCACAAGCTTCAGTGCCTACGAATTTAGACAACATGACCGCAAGCGCAGTCAGCCACCATGCTGTGAAATTCGCGCGTCTTGACCAATGATCTATACAGTGGTCATGACCCATGGAGAACAGTTTTTAGTTTTGCCTATGTCAGGATCTGGCCATTTGTGATGAGCCTATTAACGACATCAATAATACGGTATGATATAAACTCTGACCACGGACCTATAGTGCTTTGAAACTCCGATGGGCAACCGTGCGGAAAGACCAGGGCCCGGTTTCACAAAATAATCTTGGTTCATCGTTAGAACCATGGCATGAAAATGGAGCTCAGGATCTCGTCACGGTATCTCTATACATTCAGATTAACTCAGCCTTAAAATGCTTTTGGCAAACCAAGCCCCGTGCCCCGTTTTCCAGAGCCATCGTATAGCGTTAAAAATCTTCGTTAGAACCATCTTACGATGTATCTTTAGCAGTCGAGGTGTTTCCCTGAGCCTTCGTTAGTAACATGGCTCTTAAAACCCTTGCACACCTACGACCACTTATAGAGCAGCCGAAGTGCACGGTTAGGCTTTATCTTGTCGGTACAAATTGGAAACACCTGGAACACTATAAACGCCAAGCCATTGTCAGACGTCAGAGGAACAACAATAACACAGCATATGGCTGCTATTCAGCAAAAACAAGATGTGTGCAATAGAGGTTTAGTTACTGTATATATACTGAACAAAAATATAAACGCAACATTCTTTAATACAGTTCATATAACTGGGAATGCAGATAGGCATCTTTTGGTCACAGATACATAAAAAAAGTTAGGGGCAAGGATCAGAAAAAACGTCAGTATCTGGTGTGACCACCATTTGCATGACCTTCGCATAGAGTTGATCAGGCTGTTGATTGTGGCCTGTGGAATGTTGTCCCACTTCAATGGCTGTGTGAAGTTGCTGAATATTGGCGGAACTAGAACACACTGTCATACACGTCAATCCAGAGCTTCCCAAACATGCTCAATGGGAGACATGTCTGGTGAGAATACAGGCCATGGAAGAACTGAGACATTTTCAGCTTCCAGGAATTGTGTACAGATACTTGCAACATGGGCAGTGCATTATCATGCTGAAACATGAGGTGACGGCTGCGGATGAATGGCATGACAATGGAGCTCAGGATCTCGTCACGGTATCTCTATACATTCAAATTGTCATTGAGCAAATGCAATTGTGTTCGTTGTCTGTAGCTTATGCCTGTCCATACCATAACCCCACCGCCACCATGAGGCACTCTGTTCACAACGTTGACATCAGCAAACAGCTTGCCCACACAATGCCATACACGTGGTCTGCGGTTGTGATGCCGGTTGGACATACTGCCAAATTCTCTAAAATTATGTTGTAGGTGGCTTTTGGTAGGGAAATTAACATTCAGTTCTCTGGCAACAGCTCTGGTGAACACTCCTGCAGTTAGCATGCAAATTGCACGCTCCCTCAAAATTTGAGATATTTGTGGCATTGTGCTATGTGACAAAACTGCACATTTTAGAGTGTCCTTTTACTGTCCCCCGCACAAGGTGTACCTGTGTAATGATCATGCTGTCTCGTCAGCTTCTTGTTATCCCACACCTATCAGGTGGATTGGCAAAGGAGAAATGCTCACTAACTAGGATATAAACAAATTTATACAGAACATTTGAGAGAAATAAGCATTTTGTGCATATGGAACATTTCTGGGATCTTTAATTTCAACTCATGAAACATGGGACCAACTCTTTACATGGTAATTGAATAGGCCAAAAGCATAGCCAATCCATTTAGTGAAATTAATGATTGAGGCTGAACTCAAATGCTACATTGATGGGCGTATGCCTGCTGAAGACAAGTCACATAGGTCTACTGGCTATGTCATCGCTGGATGGGCTAAATAATGTAAAGCTTTTTTTTGACAATGTTGTTTTGTTGCAAATTGCTATAGACCTATACTTAAACTTAATTGCATTGAAACAAATTCATCGATCCAATTATTTACCGTCCGTAAGCTATAGGACAAGGTGCAGGTATATGGTTTGATGCGGTTTTGTGGACTTCCCCACTGATAACCGGTAATCCCTTGTTAAATCAGAACAGCCTCGGCTCATATATTTAGGCATATACTAAGCTCCTATATGTCCGCACATGATGACAGCTGCTGCTTACATGTTGAGGCGTTGCCTGAACAAAAGTGTGCACAATAGGCTTGCTAATAACCAATTTGTTTATCATCTCAGGCACTGGCCTCTGATTGACACTGCTGTTTTACCTGTATTTTGACAGGTTCAGGATCCTGGACAGCGTTGATTAAAAAAAAACGTAAGTGCTGAGAGTTCAGGATGAGAGGTAACGGGCGAGACTATTATAGAATCTTTATTCAAAAGATCTAAAAGGCCTTCTGGCTCTCTTACATGTGGAACCTATTTCCTGACTTCTTGTAGTCTGCGGGAAGATTTCAATTGCGTCTTTTCTACCTTGTCTCCTCAAAACCCATAAAAAAAAAAAAAAAATTATTTAACCTTTATTTAACCAGGTAAGCGAGTTGAGAAAAAGTTCTCATTTACAAATGCGAGCTGGCCAAGATAAGCAAAGCAGTGCATCACAAACAACAACAACACATGGAATAAACAAGTGTACAGTCAATAACACAATAGGGAAAAAAATAAAGTCTATATACAGTGTGTGCAAATGGCGTGAGGAGGTAAGGCAATAAATAGGCCATAGTAGCGAAGTAGCTGAGCCACACATGTCAATCCCTGATTGTGCATTAGCTGTATTTTTTGTATTCTATGCCGTTAACCTCTCTCTCTCTCTGTTACCCTGCTGTGCCAAAAGGGAGGGCCTTCTCCCTCAGCTGTGGACGCTGCCAGTAGCAACAGTCATGTGCCTCATCTCCATCGCTGCAGTAGTGAGATCTAGTAGAACAATGGTCTAGATCCAATTAATCATGTGGTTCCATACTGCAGGATTTAATTAATGTGTTATAATTTATTCCCCCAGGGTGCAAGTTTGGTCAGATGTCCTCCTGATGGGGTTAAAAAGGAACTGGCATAAAATCAAATCAAAAATTCACATTTTATTGGTCACATACACATGGTTAGCAGATGTTAGTGCGAGTGTAGTGAAATGCTTGTGCTTCTAGTTCCGACCATGCAGTAATATCTAACAAGTAATCTAACAATTTCACAACAACTACCTTATATACACAAGTGTAAAGGAATGAATAAGAATATGTACATATAAATATATGGATGAGCAATGGCCGAACGGCATAGGCAAGATGCAGTAGATGGTATAGAGTACAGTATATACATATGAGATGCGTAATGTAGGGTATGTAAACATTATATAAAGTGGCATTGTTTAAAGTGACTAGTGATACATTTATTACATCAAATTTTTTATTATTAAAGTGGCTACAGATTTGAGTCAGTATGTTGACAGCAGCCACTCAATGTTAGTGATGGCTGTTTAACAGTCTGATGACCTTGAGATAGAAGCTGTTTTTCAGTCTCTCGGTCCCAGGTTTGATGCACCTGTGCTGACCTCGCCTTCTGGATGATAGCGGGGTGAACAGGCAGTGGCTCGGGTGGTTGTTGTCCATTTCAGTTTGTCCGTGTGAGGTGTGTGGTTATTTTCCTGACACCACACTCCAAGGGCCCTCACCTCCTCCCTGTAGGCCGTCTCGTCGTTGTTGGTAATCAAGCCTACCACTGTAGTGTCGTCTGTAAACTTGATGATTGAGTTGGAGGACAGAGCAGACCATCCTGCATTGACAACTACATTGGCATTCTACAGTGAGTGAATCACTGTCAAATCAGAAAGATGAGTTCCTTATGGATGTGTTAGTGAGAATGAAGTTTAATGTGTCTTTGTGGCTGTTTTTCAGTGACTCATTTGACCTGCAGTATGAAGTGTGTGAGCTGTGGATGAGGGAGTTTACCCTGGGTTTGAGGCCCAGAAAGGGGTGTCGACACCTGTGTGCACCCCTGCAAATGTTTTATTCATGTATGATAACTTTCAGAGTATACAGTTTGTGGTCTATGACGTTCATTCTTTTTTTAATAGTATTGACAGAGGGATGTTGTCTTGGTTACAGTAGACCCTGATGCCTCATACTGTGTTTCAGTCCAAGCACAGTATGAAAATCAAAATACCATTGATGTGTACTGGCTGTTCGATGATGGAGGTGAGTTTATTGTTGTGAATCGGATTATGCCCATGCACAAATCTCAAAATGTACTCAAAACATAATCAGACTGATAATGTGGGGTCATAAATCATACAATGTTGTTAAATGTCAAGTACCACAAGTCAGAGAGATAACATAGGATATAATTATGTCACGGCCATATCAGGCAAAGGGGTCAATGTTATGTGTGAAAGGTAAAAGTGAAGGCTGTTGCTAATTCCCTACCTGCTCACACGTAAAAAGCGCTGGGTAAGGTGCAAGGTACTCGTCTTTGTGGGCAGAGACATCCTAGTGAAGGGAGGAAAGAGTGAGTGTAGCATCATACTGGGCGGTAGAGACATTATGTAATGTTGTCAGAAAAGCCCCTTGCCTTTCCCCTCCTTTGAATAGTTAAACTGAGCATGTCCTTTGTGTCCCATTTATAGTCATGGCCCTAATCGCCAAGTTCTGCCTTGGTTTCCATGACGTCAAAGTGCTGCCTGATATCAATGGACGACCACAACATGAACAGTATGGTTCCCTGTCACTCACACTATGATTGTGTCTTATTCAGCACTGTATTGTCTCGTTCTTATGTAAGGGTTCAGTTGATAACATTTGAACATCTTGGCCATGTTCTGTTAATCTCCACCCAGCACAGCCAGAAGAGGACTGGCTACCCCTCATAACCTGGTTCCTCTATAGGTTTCTTCCTAGGTTCTGGCCTTTCTAGGGAGTTTTTCCTAGCCATGTGCTTCTACACCTGCATTGCTTGCTGTTTGGGGTTTTAGGCTGGGTTTCTGTACAGCACTTTGAGATATCATCGGATATCAGAAGGGCTTTATAAATAAATTTGATTGAGTTGCACAGTGATTAAACCCTATGAATTTCATCTTCATCAATTTAAATTGTAAATCTACATCGATTTACAATTTCTGATAATGGATAATAGGATAATGGAGTGATAACTGAGCTATGTACTCTTATTGACCGAGCTATAAAAACAGAGTCGCACACTCCATATATAAACTCTCAGTAATTTAGTGGGTAAAACACCAACGTTTTGGTGTGTCTTCTTCAAGGTGCCTTCTTCAAGGTAAAGTCATGAATGCTTGAACTAGGTTATGTAGACAAACAGTGCAATTAGTGCAACCAATGACAACAATGAGTGGTGTGTCATAATGATTAAGTTAATAAGAATGAATTGAGTGAAACTGTTTTAAAAAATGTGTTTATAGCATATTGAATATATTAGGCTATTGTTATCATATGGAAACATAATTAAATATTGTACATAATATTAGCATCAACATACATTATTGTTTAATTCAATTTCACATAAATATTTAATTGTTTCCTATTTCATTAAAGCATTTTGTTACATGTAATTTTTTGGTTTAGCCATAATGCATAGTAAGCGTCGTCAACAGGGGTCAACATATTAGGTGTATGCTGAAAAGCTGTAGAAAGAATATATCAATTTACAAGATTGGTTCATTAAAGAGAGAATTGTTCATAAGAAGGACCTGAGATCAAAAGTCAATATTCAGACCATTAGGGGACAATGTTTTTAGACAGGATATCCAGTAAGCCTCCCTTTGTAGTAGTAGGATCTCCATGTTGCCTCTCCTTGATAGAGCAACATGCTCAATGCCTGTGTATTTGAGGGAGGAGATAGGATGGTTAGCTTCAACAAAGTGAGCTGCTAATGGATAATCAATGTCCTTACATGTGTTCAGCTATGCATTGTTTTAATTATCTTTTTGTTTGTCCTACGTATACTTTCCCACGTGAACAGGTGATGAGATTGATTACTCTCTTGGTCTTGCATGAGATGATACCCCTAACTGGGATTTTTCAACCTGTATGCAGGTGTCTGAAGAATGTTTTTATAATGCTGTTGCACTGTGCACATGAGCCACATTTGTAGTTCCCATTTGGAATGGGTGTCAAGAGTGGGCTTATTGACAGAACCATGCCCGTGGGAAGGAGAGGGCAATATCCCAGTGCTCTGTGCATGTCATGGCTTGGCTGGACACTTGTGACTTGCCCCCCACTTAATGGTGAGGGGAAACCAAGAGCATATGCTCACCTTCTAATGTCAGTGATCCCTGTTCTAACTATGTTTCATGAAATCACCCAATAACCAAGGAAAATAGTATTGTTATAGCCCTGGTGATAATAAATCAGATTTTCTCTGGTAGAAGTGCTCTGGTCATGACAATTCACTTATTTCATTATCATCAGCAGACTCCTTAGCCATCTGTGAAATATGTGATTACATTTAACGTCATCATCAGTAGCAGAATCATTGTTGTCATTATCATCACTATGCAGTAGAATATAACATTTTGTTGATGGTATGCTTGACGATAGTTATCATCACTATGCAGTAGAATATAACATTTTGTTGATGGTATGCTTGACAATAGTTATCATCACTATGCAGTAGAATATAACATTTTGTTGATGGTATGATAGTTATCATCACTATGCAGTAGAATATAACATGTTGTTGATGGTTATCGATAGTTATCACTATGCAGTAGAATATAACATTTTGTTGATGGTATGCTTGACGATAGTTATCATCACTATGCAGTAGAATATAACATTTTGTTGATGGTATGCTTGACGATAGTTATCATCACTATGCAGTAGAATATAACATGTTGTTGATGGTATGCTTGACGATAGTTATCATCACTATGCAGTAGAATATAACATGTTGTTGATGGTATGCTTGATAGACTGTTTTGAAGTGTAACACCAGTGTGTATTTGTGATTGTCAGTAAAAAAAAAATCCTGTGCTTTTATAAAAAATGTTTGACTTGTAAACAAAGATTAAAGTGATAACTAGGCTTCTTGTATTGTGTCATCCCTTGAACACCAATATCATAATGCTAGTTTCAATGGTCATTCTAAGAAGCCTAACTTTTAAAATAAAGTTATTTTTTGGTTCAACCGGAATCCACAAAATGTTTGTTTGCTAAGTATAGTACAGAGCACAATTATCTAATGAAATGTTTCTGTCTTTTGCATGTGGAAAATAATTTGGACAGGCCAAGGAAAAATCTTAAAATATGACAGATATAACTCATACTTGGTGAACTGTAACTTCGAAGCTGGTATCATTATCTTTGCACAGCATGCGCAGTACAGCATACTCCACGAGCCTCCACGTTTGATCACGAGCCTGGTTAGCCAATCACGTCAAGCCACAATGTGTTTCCAAACAACACTCCTTTTCACTCGACAGGCTGCGTCAACCACTTCCTCATTTCAACTAAAAAGTTTTCGGGTGAAGAAATTGATTGCTACTTTGTATCTCTGACATTTCAGATGATCAGATACTGTAGTTACTCACTCCGTTGATATTATTACTTGATAGCTAAGAGGCTACATTGTAGCTACTACTTAATCGCGTTGGGAGAGGTCACAAGAAAATAAACATGGACAATACTGGTTTTCCTAGACAAAAAACAATCAAGCTTGTGATAAAAACACCTAATCAAGCCCACGGGGATCAAACGATTGAAGGAGTTGACATGGACTGGTCAGTGAAAGAGTTGAAGACACATTTGTCGAGAATGTACCCAAACAACCCGGTGAGTGAATGTAATAGTTAACTTAGCTAGCTAACGTTACCAGAGCAATCTAGCAAGTCCTTGCCAAGTTATATAGGTCAAAGAAGCTTGTCAGCTAATGTGACGCTTGCTACTGTCAATAACAATTATTCAAGCCAAACAGCTAAGTTAGCTAGCTCGGCTATGCACAGTTGTGTGTATTAATCGTGGTTGCTGTCAGTGTGTGTCTTGTGTTGACATCTGTCCCACTTTCCCCCACAGGCTGAAAGTGATCAGAGACTAATTTACTCTGGCAAGCTGCTCCCAGACCACCTGCATGTAAGAGATATTTTCAGAAAGGTAGGTGTGTGTGCTTGTTCACCTATCTAACAATTAGACATATTCTCAGAACTCTATATACTGAGTTATGTTTCAAGCATCTGGTCAGATTGCAGGCATCATCTGTCAAAAATATAATGTTACTGATTCAACATAATGTGCCTAGATCAGGGATTCAGTCAGCCCACACAAATACCTTAACTCCGGTAATTGCAAAACATGTCTTCGTAGTTTTAGTATTACTGCCATGACTTAAAACTGTGCAGGACAGTTTGTATATTTCATCTTTTTGGTCAATTAATCACAATACTAGAATCATTATTGTTGAACAAAACCCAGACTGAAAACTGGACTTTGACAACCCTGGAGTTCAAGCCTATTATAAGCCCCTCATAACCCCTTTTCTAAACTTCAGATCAGATGTTGATCACTCAGTTTACTACTTTTCTTACAGGATTTTTCAATAGTCATTTAATTTTGTATTAATTTATTTAAAAGGTTGAATGGGTGTCCCTCTGTCCAGTGCCAAGAATGGATGTCATGTATATTACTGTGGTTTATGTTGTCTGGTGTATCTTATCATGTATGTATATGTCTTCACAGACGGACCTAACACCCACTGTGCACCTGGTGTGTGCAGTAAGGACTCAGCCTATAGGTCCACTAGGAGCAAGACCAAAGGTAAAGTAACCCATATGGAACCCTATCTGAAACTGTGACACTGGATTCTATGTGAAGGTTATGATGTAGTCCTAGGTGAAGCTATATTAAATCTACTCATTAAATAGCATCAGTCAACAATGTCTCAGTTGTTGCTCCCCAAGATATTGTGCCAAACCATGATGAAACTTTTTAGTTCTGCTGTGCCAGTGATTCCCTCATGTTCTGCTTTAGAAACCATGCACACCTCATGAATATTAACTAGTAGCAATAATTGGGAGCTCCTGGAGCTGACAAAGGACAGTCAAAGCCAGAAATGCAGCTTAGGAAAAAGCCACCTCACACAGTTGACAGGGCGTTTTGGCTTATCAAATGACTCCTTATCAGCCAAAATCGTCTCAATTATACCCCCATTCAGTGGTTGAGAATGTGTCAGCGGAGTCTGTTCTGTTCTCTGGAAAGAGGAGTCCCAGCTCAGTGGGTAGCAGGAGACAGGTGCACAAATGCTCTCATTAGGATTCTCTGGAGACCATAACTTTGCATCTCTGAAACTTTACTGCAGCTTATAGCTATGCAGCTAGATCTAAAGATAGCTAGGTTGGGGGTTTCACATAACTATAAAAAAAAGAAAAAATGTGTGAGAGTATATTCCTGTATTTTAGTGCCAAATGGGTCTAGACATGTCTGTGAGGGATTGTAAAAAAAAAAAAATTTCAGATTGGGAATGGTATGCAAACAATCATACAATACATATTCAAGTGCAGTTTAAGGAACCAGGACCAAGTACCTTTCACGTTAGAACAATTGAAAACTAAGGACAAGCTAGATACTGTCCAAAAATGTAATTTTGAATCCTCTAGTCTACTGTGATGGTTTCTGTTGTCACTTTGTCAGTATCGTTTAAGATGAGGGAAGACGGTATTTTTTTGAATGGGCATGGCCTTATTTCAGCATATTCGATGACTGTCATTCATTGTCTGTCATTCATATTCCATTGACCAAGCTTAATGTAATATCGATAGCTTTAGACTACTACATCATACTTACATTTTCCCTACAGCCATCATGAAGTTGCTACAACCTATCCTATGAATGAAGGTTAAGAATGTAGGTGCACACAGGTCAAGAGAAATGTTTGAGTAGTCAAGGTGACACACAGTGACACATTTAATACCACCTTGCACACACTTGCCTGCATCTAGCTTTTCTAGGGTGTAATCATTAGTCCAACAGTTGCAAACGAGAGTTTATTTTGGAGAAATTCAGATATGTTTATCACCTTTCCGTTTGCTTCCGTTTAAGGTTTTCATCAGAATTGGTGGAAAGAAAACACCCCTGATCACACGCAAACACAGTTCACTTTCATAGTAGCCACATACCAACAGCATGATGACTTTGCTCGTTATATTCTTTCTCGCATCAGCACACTCTCCTCCTCTCACCTTTTCCCTTCGCTTGTGGACTTAAGTGCACAACACATCAGCTGTCTGTGAACAGAGGAAAAAATCTTTCCTTGCCAATTTTTTATTTTAAATTAATACTTTTTATTTTTCAGAAATTCACTGAGGATGGTCCTCCTCTGAGAAGCATCTACTGATGTCCACACCTGTGGTGTAACACCATTTCTCACTTTTGATTCAGGTCAGGGAATCAGAGCAGCAAGAGGCACAAACATCGGCCATGCCTACCGGTCAGACCCCAGAGGGTGCCTCACGAGCCCCATCTGTGCCTACTGAACTAGAACTGAGACAGCGCAGGCCCCCTGCCCCCTCTCACACCCCACCAGCATCTGCATGGCCTGGCACTACAACGTGAGTTAACAAGACTGGTGCATTCTTTGCATAAGGCTGGTGGTATTAGTACTGTATCTATTACTTGTGTTGCTTTATGAAGAGTTATATTGCTTGGAGAGATTATTTGCAATACATTGGTCTATCCTTCAGTCTGACATGACATGTAATTCACACTGCTATTATCCTGTTTCTAGGCTAGTGGCAGCAGAGATGACAAACCCAACCTTCCCCACTTACACCCTCTACAGCCCTCAACAGCTTCTCTGGCTGCAGCACATGTATGCTCGCCAGTACTACATGCAGTAGTAAGTATTCAATCACAAGCATTTTATCACATTTAGTTATGTGACTTCCTACTGTTCTGCCATAGCATATTATTAACCCTCTAGAGCAGGGTTCCCAAACTTGCGGGCCAAATTTGGCCCATGGGTGGTTTTATTTGGTCCCACAAGTTTTCTGATCCAAAAATAAATAGATAATAAGCTAACATATGAAAGTGTTTTAAGATGGTCATACCAAGGATTATTTAGCTGTTTGATTTTGAATTTTAAGACCCATTAAGTTATCAAAACATATATACAAAAATGATTTGATGGAACATTGAATTTGGCATTACTGCTATTAGCCAATAGAAACACATTGAAAAACAGATTCCTACATGGGAATAACAGTCCCCCTTAAAATGTAAAAGGAAGTTTGTTTTGAACTGTCTGTCCTATATCTGAGAGATATAAGAAAGATTTATCCCCATATTTAGGCACTAAATTATGTACAGTACCAGTTAAAAGTTTGGACACACCTACACATTCCAGGGTTTTTCTTTATTATTAACAATTTTCTACATTGTAGAATAATAGTGAAGACATCAAAACTATGAAATAACATATATGGAATCATGTAGTAACCTAAAGTGTGAAACAAATCTAAATATATTTGAGATTCTTCAAAGTAGCTACCCTTTGCCTTGATTACGGCAGGTAAGTAGCCTAGAGCGTTGGACTAGTAACCGAAAGATCGAATCCCCGAGCTTATCGAAGATTGAATCCCCAAGCTGACATGGTAATAATCTGTCGTTCTGCCCCTGAACAAGGCAGTTAACCCACTGTTCCTAGGCCGTCATTGAAAATAAGAATTTGTTCTTAACTAACTTGCCTAGTAAAATAAAGGTAAAATAAAAAAAATTACAGCTTTGCACACTCTTGACGTTATCTCAACCAGCTTCATGATGTAGTCACCTGGAAGATAGCCCTTTTTGGTAAAATAAGTCCATATTATGGCAAGAACAGCTCAAATAAGCAAAGAGAAACAACAGTCCATCATTACTTTAAGACATGAAGGTCAGTCAATCTGGAAAATTTCAAGAACATTGAACGTTTTTTCAAGTGCAGTTGCAAAAACCATCAAGCGCTATGATGAAACTAGCTCTCATGAGGACCCCCACAGGAAAGGATGACCCAGAGTTACCTCTGCTGCAGAGGATAAGTTCATTAGAGTTAACTGCACCTCAGATTGCAGCCACTCTGCTTCACAGAGTTCAAATAACAGACACATCTCAACATCAACTGTTCAGAGGAGACTGTGTGAATCAGGCCATCATGGTCAAATCGCTGCAACGAAACCACTCTAAAGGACACCAATAATATGAAGAGCCTTGCTTGGGCCAAGAAACACGAGCAATGGACATTAGACCAGTGGAAATCTGTCCTTTGGTCTGATGAGTCCAAATTTGAGATTTTTGTTTCCAACTGCCGTGTCTTTGTGAGATGCAGAGTAGGTGAACGGAGGATCTCTGCATGTGTGGTTCCCACCATGAAGCATGTAGGAGGAGGTGTGATGGTGTGGGGGTGCTTTGTGACACTGTCTGTGATTTATTTAGAATTCAAGGCACACTTAACCGGCATGGCTACCACAGCATTCTGCAGCGATATGCACTCCCATCTGGTTTGCGCTTAGTGGGACAATAATTTGTTTTTCAACAGGACAATGACCCCACACACCTCCAGGCTGTGTAAGGGCTATTTGACCAAGAAGGAGAGTGCTGCATCAGATGACCTGGCCTCCACAATCACCCAACCTCAACCCAATTGAGATGGTTTTGTATGAGTTAGACCACAGAGTGAAGGAAAAGCCAACAAGTGCTCAGCATATGTGGGAACTCCTTCAAGACTGTTGGGAAATCATTCATCATGAAGCTGGCTGAGCGAGTGCCAAGAGTGTGCAAAGCTGTCATCAAGGCAAAGGATGGCTGCTTTGAAGAATATATAAAATATATTTTAATTTGTTGAACATCTGATTCCATATATGTTCATGGTTTTGATACCTTCACTATTATTCTACAATGTAGAAAATATAAAAAATCAAGAAAAACCCTTGAATGAGTAGGTGTGTCCAAACTTTTGACTGATACTTCTATTCATTTTTTAAAACTGGTACCGGGGACCTTCAGGCGAGTCTTGCAGAACACCATCGTGTTCGTAGGAGTCGGCTTTCCACTGAGATGTCATATTAGTGTGTAGCCCAAACCGTTTGGAGGCTACAGACAGAAGTTGGCAGAAGAGGCTGTACCAACTTCAGATGAGTCTTGTGAAGCTTGTGGGTGTCTTTAGAACTGTCGTTTTCGTGAGAGTATCATCTTTCAATAGAACAGTTTGTAGGCCAAACTGTGCTGACGCTACGGACATTTTCTTGAGAAGAACGATTTATGGGATGTGTCATGGTCTGACAAATACCAGTCTTGGGTGATATCGGCAGATGGGGTGGATTGAGAAGCAGCCCATGCAAAAAAAAAACATCTCTAGCTTAGACACATTTTCTTGGGGATTTTAATTAGATTTTCGCGGGGGCACGGAAATCGTAGGCAAGGGTTAAGCAGGGAAAATACTTGAAGTGTGTTTTGCTTAGACTGTGTCTGTCTTTTGTCCCAAAGCCATGCAGCCTACGCAGCAGCAGCAGCCTCTGCCCCCTTTGCCCCAGCCACCGGCCCTTCCCTGCCTGTCGCACCCCACCAAGCCGCTATCCCAGCAGCCCTGCCAGCAAATCAGAATGCACAGGACGCCGCCTTCATCAACCCGGGAGCAGCCAATCAGAACCTGCGGATGAACGCCCAGGGCGGACCTGTGATGGAGGATGAGGAGGATATCAATCGGGATTGGCTTGACTGGGTGTACACGGCTGCACGTCTGGGTGTCTTCCTCAGCATCGTCTACTTCTACTCCAGCCTGAGTCGCTTCGTCCTGGTCATGAGCAGCCTCCTCCTTATGTACCTGTGAGTTTGCTGTTTATGTGGCTGTTTGTTTGTTCTTACACTACCGTTCAAATGTTTGGGGTCACTTAGAAATGTCCTTGTTTTTGAAAGAAAATATTATTTTTTTGTCCATTTAAAATAACATCAAATTAATCAGAAATACAGTGTAGACATTGTCAATGTTGTAAATTACTATTGTAGCTGGAAATGGCAGATTTTTATGGAAAATCTACATAGGCGTACAGAGGCCCATTATCAGCAACCATCTCTCCTGTGTTCCAGTGGCAAGTTGTTAGCTAATCCAAATTTATCATTTTAAAAGGCTAATTGATCATTAGAAAACCCTTTTGCAATAATGTTAGTACAGCTGAAAACTGTTGTTCTGATTTAAAGAAGCAATAAAACTGTCCTTCTTTAGACTAGTTGAGTATCTGGAGCATCAGCATTTGTGGGTTCGATTACAGGCTCAAAATGGCCAGAAACAAAGAACTTTCTTCTGAAACTTGTCAGTCTATTCTTGTTCTGAGAAATTATGGCTATTCCATGCGACAAATTGCCAAGAAACTGAAGATCTTGTACAACGCTATGTACTACTCCCTTCACAGATCAGCGAAAACTGGCTCTAACCAGAATAGAAAAAAGGATGAGAAGAAAATGTTCATTATCTGTTAGTTGTACTGGTCCTGGGAATGTAAACAGAGTTTCCATTATTATCATATCAGTAAATTGGTACTGCCTCTTTTTTTGCACTTCCTGTTCTTAACCATTAATAACATGAAATTCACCATCACGTGAATAAGATGTACTCACAAATAACATGTATCCTGTGTACTTTGACTGTATGCTATGACTGTGTAATAAACACAGTTTAAGAAAAATCATGCAGATCTACTTTATTAATCCCTGTTGTCTTCCTCTCAGGCACACAGCAGGCTGGTTCCCCTTCAGGAGAAGGCCCCTGGTCAGAGGTCCCAACAACCAGGTCCCCGAGGTCATCCAGAACCACCAGGACAGGAACCCAGTTCCACCTGTAAGACACGTTCTCTCTGGCGGTGGAAAACAGAGATGGCTTTATAACAAGGCATTTAGCTACTGCCCTTATGTAGTAACATTCCTCACACAGCATGTAGCGTTTCAGTAACAGTGTTGAATAAATACAGTCTGTTTATATCTTAACTCTGGCGGTGGGGCTAACAGTTTCTCCTCTTCTCTCAGATGGAGGACCCTGCAGGAGAAGAGGGGGCCGGGGCGGAGGTTGATGAACCACACCCCCTGACTGCAGTGCTGGTGCCTCCACACAGGGTGTCCATCGTTTGGACTGCCTGGATCTTTTTCAAAGCCTTCTTTGCCTCCCTCGTCCCAGAGGCCCTAGCAGTGGCTAACTGAATTATCAACTTTTCCAGCAGGGGGCACACTGGTGCTGAATTTACCATGAGTATTAGACTTGCCTCTGTCACGGGAAGTCCTCCTTTTTGGGCCTCTGGATAGTAGATGCCTGGACTATTTGTGAGAAATCCTGAATGATTTAGGGCTTCAATGCATACAAATCCCTGCCTGTAGTCTGTTGTGTGTGTTTAGGGATATGGTGGTTCATTCGGCACTTCCTGCATTATGATAGTGACCAAATGGTTGTATATGCAGTATAGTACATACACTTCTCGCTGCCAAATGGTTGTGTATATACTGTAAATGAGTATTGGAACTAAAAATGTAAATATTATTCTATTGTCTGTGTAACAGGGTTGGTTATGTTTCCACTTGACACTGCAGAAACCTGTATTTTGATTGTGTATTCCTATTGGTTGGTTAAATTTACATATCAGTAAGTTGTTATGCCATTGGTCATGCTTGCAGATAGGGAGAGATCGCAAACTTCAATTCTTTCCAGTCTGATATTGACCTTCAGGTGGTAGGCCACGTTCTGAAATTACTGTATTCTATTTTCATATTTACAATGTTTAGGAGTTCACTATGTACAGTACCTGTCAAAAGGTGAGGCACACCTACTCATACAAGGTTTTTTTTATTTTTGATATTTTCTACATTGTAGAATAATAGTGAAGACATCAAAATTATGAAATAACACACTTGGAAACATTTAGTGACCAAAAAAGTGTAAAACAAATCAAAATATATTTCATGTGAGACTTCAAAGTAGCCACCCTTTGCCTTGATGATAGCTTTGCATGCTCTTGGCATTCTTTCAACCAGCTTCATGAGGTAGTCTCTGGGAATGCATTTCAATTAATTTGCCTTGTTAATTTCTGGAATTTCTTATTTTAATGTGTTTGAGCCAAGCAGTTGTGTTGTGACAAGGTAGGGTGGGTATACAGAAGATAGCCCTATTTGGTAAAGGAACAAGTCCATTTTAGGGCAAGAACAGCTCAAATAAGTGAAGAGAAATGACAGTCCATCATTACTTTAAGACATGAAGGTCAGTCAATCTGGAAATTTAAGAACTTTGAAAGTTTTTCAAGTGCAGCTGAAAAACCAGCAAGCACTATGATGAAACTAGCTCTTATGAGTACCGCCACAGGAAGAGAAGACCCAGAGTTACCTCTGCTGCAGTGTATAAGTTCATATAGAGTTACCAGCCTCAGAAATGGGCAATTAACGGATTCCTCAGATTGCACCTCACAGAGTCTAAGTAACAGACATCTCAACATTGTTGAGAGGAGACTGTGTGAATCAGGCCTTCACGGTTGAATTGCTGCAAAGAACCACTACTAAAGAACACCAATAATAAGAGACTTGCTTGGGCCAAGAAACATGAGCAATGGACATTAGACTGGTGGAAATCTGTCTGAGTCCAAATTTGAGTTTTTAGATTACAACTGCCGTGTCTTTGTGAGACATGGAGTAGGTGAACAGATGATCTCCACATGTGTGGTTCCCACCGTGAAGCATGGAGGGGGATGTGTGATGTTGTGGTGATGCTTTGCTGGTGACACTGTCAGTGATTTATTTAGAATTCAAGGCACGCTCAACCAGCATGGCTACCACAGCATTCTGCAGGAATACACCCTCTCATCTGGTTTGCGTTTAGTGGAACTATCATTTGTTTTTCAAGAGGGCAATGACCCTAAACACACCTCCAGGCTGTGTAAGGGCTATTTGACCAAGAAGGAGAGTGATGGAGTACTGTATCAGAAGACCTGGCCTCCACAATCACCAGACCTCAACCCAATTGAGATGGTTTGGGATGAGTTGGACTGCGGAGTGCAGGAAAAGCAGCCACAAGTGCTCAGCATATGTGGGAACTCCTTCAAGACTGTTGGAAAAGCATTTCAGGTGAAGCTGGTTGATAGAAGGCCAAGAATGTGCAAAGCTGTCAAAGGCAAAGGGTGGCTACTTCGAAGAATTTCAAATATAAAATAAATCTAGAATTGTTTTACACTTTTTTGGTTACATGATTCCATATGTGTTATTTCATAGTTTTGATGTCTTCACTATTATTCTACAAGGTAGAACATAGTAAAAATAAAGGAAAACCCAAACTATACTGGTACTGTATGTGTACGCTACCTGTTAGATATTGGTCATGTTATTGCTGTAAGAGCGAGATAACGAGCATGCTCTAATTTTAATGGTCGCTTTAGCTCCCTGCTATTTTCAGACGAGTCACGAATCTACAGCCATCAACATACTGTTGTCTTACACATCTAACGTGCTTCCTTGTTTCTATCGTCAGGTACTGTCACATTTATTGTATTTTGTACTATTTTTGTCATTTTAAAGATGTTTGATTAAAAAAATACCCAGTCTGATATTAAAATGCAAGCGATCAATCACGAATCTGCAGCCATCAACCTATAGTGGTCCTGCACGTCGAATGTGCTTCCTTGTGTCTATTGTCAGAATAAACACCAATCAACTGGAACCGCTGGCTGGCCATTCCTTTCTTTTAAAAAATATAACAATGCAATAGTTACCAAGTACGATCAAATCTGCACACTTTACAAAACATATCTTATTATGCAAGCTTGCTTTCATCTGGGTTTAATTCTGGGATGCCCATAGTGCTATATGACTAACACGTTTGTATTGCTCTTGCTCAGAGATGGATGTGCTATACAGGGTTGTGTGTGAGTATCGCATGCTTTTCTGGTTGTCTCAGATGTGAAATAGAAAGCAATGTCAACATAGTGTGGTTTTAATTCATTAGAAAGGTGAAAGAACTGAAAGCTGAATTATGGTAAACACAGGAACATACAGTTGTGTGGGGCTTAGGCCAGACTGCTGTATCCGTCTAAAAACAAAATTGAATCGTGCATAGCGAACTTGCTCCCTTGTTATACAGATGACAAAAATATGGATTCAGACCCTTTGACTTTTTCCACATTTTGTTACAGCCTTATTCTAAAATGGACTTTCTCACATTCTGCTCTGCAGATCCTCTCAAGCTCTGTCAGCTTGGATGGGGAGCGTTTCTGCACAGCTATTTTCAGGAGTCTCCAGAGATGTTCGATCGGGTTCAATTTGGGTCTCTGGCTGGGGCACTTAAAGACATTCAGAGACATGTCCCGAAGCTGCTCCTGCGTTGTCTTGGCTGTGTGCTTAGGGTCTTTGTCCTGTTGGAAGGTGAACCTTCGCCCCAGTCTGAGGTCCTGAGTGCTCTGGAGCAGATTTTCATCAAGGAAATCTCTGTACTTTGCACCGTTCATCTTTCCCTCGATCTTGACAAGTCTCCCAGTTCCCAATAAGGCTGTAACATAGCAAAATGTGGAAAAAGGCAGGGGGTCTGAATACTTTCCTAATGCACTGTATACACTAATTGTAATTTCCCTCTAATAAGTTCTCAATTTGATTTGTCTTTTTGTTTTTATTTTGGTAAAACAGCTGTTTAGGGGATGCTACTGTATCATAAATATTTTGTGGAGACTTGCATTAATATATGCAATTAATGTACTTATTTAAAAGGATTGCCTCTTAAGAAACAATAATTTACTAGTCAACTAACAGAACAAATACTATATCACATCTACAGTACTCAATAACCCAAGCTTGTTTCAGATAAATATGTTTTTAATTTTCATAGCATATCTCATGCAAATGTTTTAAGTTCACAGGGGTAAACCTCCTCCACTCCAACTCTACAGCTTTTGCAATCCAAAGATCATTGACCTGTTGGAGAAATGTGGGGTATGCAAACTGCATTCTGTGTTTACTGTGTGGGGTTGTAGTACATTTCACTCCTTTTCCCCATTGCTTCCTCTGAGTTGTCCAGGCAGGCTAGAGAATTCAGCTAGTACTTCTGGTCCATAGAGTCTTGCTCCCTCTGACCCAGTCCACTCTGGGGGTACATCTCTGTTATGTACTGTCCTATAATAACCCTACCTCACATGTACAGAAGTAGCTGCCTGGGGACAGAAAGACCACGCAACAAAAAACACCTCCAAATCCTTGGACTTCAACTCTGGTCTGGTTGAGGCCCAATTATAGCCTACTGGGGCAGTTTTGTGATGTTAAGTTTATCAAAGGATAGCCTCAATCCATCCCCCATCTCCCTGGAGGTGTCTTCTGTTCCCTCCCTCTTCCTCCGCTTGTCTGTTCGGCTCAACACAGCCTGGATCAGTGGCAGGGTTCCGAGGAGACACTACAAAGCTCTGGGATCCAGTTTGAAGTCAGTATTAATTTAGCTTCTTGTGTGATGGAGAAGTGTTTGATGGCACTCCCAGTCCTGCTGCTGTTCCTGGGCCTGTTTGGGATATCCCGCTCCTGTCTGAATCCTGTCTGTGCATACAGATTCACTGGGGCTGTCTGTAGGCTGACCTACCTACTCTCTCTCTCTCTCTCTCTCTCTCTCTCTCTCTCTCTCTCTCTCTCTCTCTCTATGGTGTTCTCTAGGATCTCTCTCAGCTGATGCTGAAAGTGTTTTATAGCTTCCTTATTGCGTTGTTTTTGTTTGAATAAAAACATTTGATTTTACGGACTTATTTTGTCTTCAGTAAATGAGAAGACCACCAAGGTGATCCAGGCTGCATTCCAGCATGCCTTAATATCCAAGCATGAACAGCGAGAAGTCTATTCTCTTTGTTGGAAAGGTTAAATATAGGCTTACCAAGTGAGTGTACCTCTCTCCTTCCACAGTCAGCACACCAGCACCACATGTACATGCATTTCCTTTCATTCTCCTCCATTTCCTCACTTGCAATCATTTAGTCCTACATTCGCTAATCATAGATAGGTGAAGTATATGGCACATGTTTGGATGAATGCATAAGCACTTATTTTTAAATCACAAACAGATTGAACGTCAACTCTGTTGCCAGTGCTTTATTGGTTGGCTCTTTTAAGGAACAACCAATAATATTGTCCTCTCCTGATCTTTTCCCTCTCAGTCTGGAGATCCATAACCTGTCGATTGGGCGGAGTGAGTTTGAGCTGAAGCCAGGTAAAGGCATTGAGATTGCTATCTCCAAAGTGTCTGCTGTTTCCAAGGGAACCATCCAGTATGAAAATGGCAGCTGGCTGTGAGTCCTTCCATCAATCACTGTAAGCGGGGAGGATGACACTGAGCAGGAAAAAGATGGAACTAGTGTTGATCAGTTTATGTTCAGATTTTTAATATACATTTCTGTGAGTTTTAATGTTATGTTGTATTTTAACCAAATATCCTGGTATGTAGGCTACTACTAAGGCTTGTATGTTGACCTTAGATAACTGTGTGCTGGTGACACTGCCATGTGTCACTGTTTGCAGTGTCAACATGGGACATTCAGTAGATTTTGAAATTGAGTCACATATTGATCTCGGCATTAACCCCAAACTTTGTAAGTAGATTTTTCTGTCCATTGTTTTTGTAGTTTTCAATGTTCACTCTCATTCTCATTCTCCTCAAGAGTTGAAAGAAATCTTATAAACAGAGTTTTATTGTGATGTTGTAATGTATTTCTTGGCACTGACCAGTCTTTCTATGTCTCAGATTGTGGAAAAGAGAATGTTGCCGCAGACACCTGTCTGTTACCTTACCATCCACAAGCTCAATCTCCTGCTGCTGGGAGACAAAGAGTGAGTGAACGTGAACATGAAACCTAGAGAAAATTGTGCAATATATTACACTTGTCAACTGCTCTCTGTTTTTTGACAAGAAAAGTAAAACTGCTGCATAAAATACAAAACCTCTGCTTTACATTCTGTCTGTAGACCTGGCTGACTGAAGAGGCTGTTTACAGACTTTATCACCTTCACAGTGAAGTTGGTTATTAAAAGCCAGGTGAGTGACATAAGAGGGAAGTTTAGGATAAGACCAATTTACAGTTGGAATAATAGTATATGCAAATATTTTTATAACTAAACCAAGATAGACCACACCCTGTTGTTTGGAATGGGAACAAATAATGGGAAGAACAAGCAAGGAGGTGGGCAGAGCCAAGCACGAGCTAGCGAGATCCTATTGGGCCGTTATAGCACACATCTGCATATTTCCGTTAGGGAACGCTTACTTGGGAAGTGCGCGTGTGCAATAACTCTATTAACCTTTGCACTCCTAAACAAAACCATTTTTTAAGACTTTGGCAAAGGATAAAGTCTACAAAACGTAGTCCACTCTGCTCACAACAGACTAGTTTTGGGAACATAAAACTGTATTGAGATCAAATGTTTAATCGATGAGAACATTTGCAGAATGTCTGTCAAAAATCCAACTCCTTCCATCTTCTCCCACTGCCGTCCACTGGGCTTCATCTCACTACCATATTTGGTAGTGAGTGGAAACGCCAAGCGGATGCGTCACATTTATAAATCCAGTGAAATATCTGTCTCATTGTTCTATCTGTGCTATATGTCTCATTGGCCTTTACTCAATTAGATTTGCTCAACTCCTGCATCCTCTCTCCTCCTCCCTCTCTCCCCTCCTTTTGAAAAAGATCAAAGGTAATCGAGGAGAGGCAGCGAGGAGAGTGAATGTGGGCAAAGATGAGCTTGTATGAAATTAAAAGGCTTAGGGATTCAAGCTTAGGTTGATTTTAAATGGAATTTTAATAATAAATATGTTGGATTCACATCTCCATCTCAACCAAAAATAAAAGTTAAAGAATAGGATTAAATCAAATCAAACTGTATTTAAAGTGAATTTAAAGTTTGATTTGATTTAGTCCTTTTCTTTAACTTTTGGTTGAAATTGAGATGTGAATACAACATATCAATTATTCATTTGTAGACAAACTGGAATTAAAGCCAGACTCAGTGGCACAGATGGAGCTATCCAAGCAGAAGATATATCTCCTTAAAAAGTTGATATTTGGATGACTTAACAACCAAACACAATTCTATATCACTTTTGCAATACGATAAAATAGCCTATTAACTTGTTGACAAGTTAATAAATTATATGTTGGATTCTCATCTACATCTCAACCAAAATAAAAGTTAAAGAATAGGATTAAGCCAGTGGCTCAGATGGAACTATTCAAGCAGTAGATACATCTCCTTTAAATGTTAATGTTGTAGTTGTCAACCAAACACAATTCAATATTTATTTTGTAAGACAGTAAGTAACCTAATATTAAGGCTATCTTACAAACTAATGTAACAGTATTTATTCAACATTTAAATGAGTAACTCATCCATGGACACATTGAGGTTACTGTAACAATAAATGTCTTATGTAATGTGCATGTTCAGGGTCCCAGGTGTGTGGAAATCTTCACAATTACTATAATAATCTGCACAGAATCTCAAACAGTATCGATCACTTGCACCATGTGCTTTAATGTAATCTCCACAAATTGCAACCCAGGTAATTTAGTTGTGATATTAGATCAAGCAAATTGATGACTCATTAAGTTGTTGTATAAATAAACAAAATATCTGACATTGTATTGCCATTTGAACTTTGGTGTACTTTGAAATGGTTGAAAGTGCACTGATAACATATTTAGGGGACAACTAAACGAAAAATCAGACATTGATTTATCTTTGGAATTTGGTTGAGCTTTTAGATGGTTGAAGCAGTGATAACACATTCGGAATTCAACAAACTTTTGGCTGTCTTTCTGAGTCGGTGAAAATAAGTTGGAATCTCATTGATCAACATAGGATATCTACCAAATATTAACCAATTCTCCATGTTGAAATTTTTATTTTTTATATCACCTTTATTTTAACCAGGTAGGCAAGTTGAGAACAAGTTCTCATTTGCAACTGAAATGACATGGTGTACCTAGTGGGATAACCTGGTCTCAGAGCATTTTGTGTTATTCTGTATTTACATTTTACGAATTACAGTTCCTATTATATATTCAGAATTTGCAAAACGTACAATATGTTATGAATTTGTAAAATGTACAATATGTTACGAATTTGCAAAACGTATATGATATGTTACGAATTTTAGCTAGTTGGCTAATGTTAGCTAAACTAGGGGTTAAGGAGTCCATATGCTTCCCAGCCGAAACAGTTCAGAAGAGTTTGTGCATATATTATGACAACATTTGGTGACCTTTTGGTTCATTTTGGACTTCAGTGAGTTTTTTTTGGCTTTTCGGGAGCACAATTCTTTTTCAGGAGGCAAGCCGAAGTTTGGAGCTGAAGTCTAAACCCCTTCGTCGGTGATTGCTCAACAGTAGGCATTCTTCAAAACTCTTTTTCATGCAATTTTTTTTATTGAGAAATACTGCACCAAACATCTTAGTTAAATGCAAAATTGCGCAACTAAGATCTCCTCTGCAAAAAACGTCAAAATTAATGACAGATTTCTTGAGTATCTTAGATTAATTCAGACTATTTTGAGGAAGTGTGTACTGGCTACGGCGTCTCAAGATGGACAAACAGTACTATTGCTGACATTTTTTCGTTTTTCAAGTAAAGGTCTTTTATTAAGGGAGTATGCGAGCAGCCGAACTGAAGCATGCTGATGCCTTTAGTGTTAGGGTTAAGTTTAGGAGTTAGGTTAAAGGGTTAAGGTTAGCTAAAAGGGTTAAGGTTAGTGTTAGGGAAGGGTTAGCTAACATGCTTAGTAGTTTAAAAGTAGCTAAAAAGTAGCAGGGAGTTGAAAAGCTGCTAATTAGCTATAGTTGTCCATGATGAGATTTGAAATCACAACCTTTGGGTTGCTAGACATTCACGTTATCTGACCAACCACCCCACTTAAGTGACCATAAAAGAGTGTCTTGGACTTACGTACAGAATAATACAAAATTCTCTGAGACCACATTGTTATATGTGATCCAGTACTGAAATGCATCCCAAAAGGTTTTAGTAGCTTATTCCTTCAGGTTGAGTGGGAAGTTTATTGTGTAAGACATTTTATAGATAAAGGATAAGTAGCATATTTTTTAAAATGTGTGTATGATTTTCTCCTCCGACAATACAACAGCTGATACCAAAACTCTTCTGCGGTAGGATACACCAAAAGGTGTGTGGCCACTGCTCATTCTCTCAAAGTGACAGCGCCCAGAGAAGACAAGTTTCCAAGGAGAGAATGACCATTATGAGATGTTATGTAGGGATTTCACCGGGCCGCAAGCAAAATCCGGAGAAGAGCAATATTGGGACAGGGACACAGAAAGGTGGATTTCTGAGGAGGAATGTAGGGGGAAAAAGAGGAAGAAGAGGTTAAAGAAAATGAGGAAAACTGAGGTTGGAACTGAATTTGAGGAAATGGCGATAAAAATGGAGATTGGGTGTTGAAGAAGAGTCAAGTGCAACCAAAGTGTGCTCCAGATCAAGTTCTGGAGGTGAAATGAAAGTGAAGGAGAGTGAGTTAAGTGAGATGGAAAGTGTAGTGCATCAATGGACATGATGAAGAGGAATCTGGTCCAGTAGGGGTGACATTTTTTAAGAAAATGGATCCTTGCCTTTTGGCAGATCCATTTGTGGTTTCAGGGTTGGTGAGAAAGGAGTTGGGTACAGTTGAATTAGTGAAGGTAACCTGTAGTGATATTTGTGTGTGTTACTTCCGATCAAAGGGAGTGGGAGCTTCGTGTCACGCAACTTGGGTCAAGATCTGTTTCTTGCTTTGCTCTTTGGAACAGGGCACAATTGAAAGGAGCGGAGTGTGGAGGTGGAGCAATTGAAGTTAAAGATTCCTGGTATTTGTGATGCCCGCTGTTTGGTGAGATGCAGACCCGGTGGGGAGCGTGGTGAAAAAGAGCAGTCACTGTCAGTCCTTTTGAGTTTTGAGTCTTTACCTGACAAAGTCATGCTAGGATATATCAGTTATGCTGTTAAAGCTTTTGTGCCGAACCCACTGTGGTGTTTCAGGTGTTAAGTTTATGATCATGTTGCAGCAGTTTGTAGGAGGGAGATTCCACGATGTGGGAAGTGTGCAGGAGGGCATGGGATAGATGAATGTGTAGTTTGAAAAGTTGTGTGTGTCAACTGTAGTGGTGTTGACACACAACTGTAGGGGTTCCCATGTTGCTGGGGATCGGAAGTGTCCGATGCGAGAGAGGCAGGTTGAGGTGGCTAGAGTCAGAGTAGTGCAGAAGGTGTTGTATGCTGAGGCAGTGAAGAAAGTAGAAGAGGATGGGTCAGGATCCCTGTGAGTAGTACATCTGTGGCAGCACAGAGGGATAGGCCAATGAGTGATCAATCAATCAATCAAACAAATGTATTTATAAAGCCCTTCTTACATCAGCTGGGGCACAAAGTGCTGTACAGAAACCCAGCCTAAAACCCCAAATAGCAAGCAAGTGATTTAAGCTTCAGTAATGTTGACTTCTTAGCATTCATAGCAATGGTTATCAACTGTACCGCAGAAATGGAAGGTAAATCACAGAAAATAGATGTTGTGGTGGCAGCTACAGAGAAGCATTTGGGTATACGAGATTTGACTTCAGACGAGTTACAGGGTGTGTTGAGTGGTGGTGTCCCAGGCCATTGGCATGGTGCAAGAGTAGATAGGATCAAGTAGTGGAATGGTGTAATGATTTTAATGAGTATAATGTTAGTTTTAAGGGTGTTTTTTTGTATATAATATATATATATTATTATTTGAATTGTATTCCGTATTACAAAGAATAATGGATTTATATGATAGTCCAGTTGGGGGCGGTAAAGCAACATTTTGGATGCCAACCGCTGTTAAACTCCGAAGAAGGAGAAGGATACACCAAAAGGAGGCTGTCGAGGAGGGGAGAACCAAAGATTTTTTACAACTAAACCAAGATAGACCACAGCCCGTTGTTTCAAACATGAACAAATGAGTCAGTGGTCAGAAGAAGCAAGGAAGTGGGCAGAGCCAATTACGAGCTAGAATTGCCGCGTTCTAGCAAAGCATATTTCTGTTAGAGAAGGCCAATAACTCAATTCGCTTTTACACTCCTTCTAAACAACCCCATTATTTTTTACTTTGGCAAAGGGTAAATTCTACAAAACTTAGTCCACTATGTTTGTAACATATTCTAGTTTTGGGAACAGAAAAATGTATATTGAGATCAAATGTTTAATCGATGAGAAAATTAGCAGAATGTCTGCCAAAATCGATCTCGCTTTATCTTCTCTCACTGCCGGCCAGTGGTCTTCCATATTTGGTAGTGAGTTGAAACGCCAAGCGGATGCTTCACATTTACATATTCAGTGAAATAACTGTCTCACCTGACCGTCTCCATTTGCCTATTGACATATTATCCTTTGCTTTGCTAGCCAACATCGCCATGACATCACTACAAGTGTGGTCGCGGATTTATATTGGAGAATTAATGCCTATCTTCATACTGTACTGTCTTTGACAGAGAGAGAACGGAGAACACACTTTTGCCAAAACGACAAAAAAGGCCAATGTGTTGGAAAGAGGACTAACTGACAGCTCAACTCTGCCCTCTATTGTTTGGTTAATGCGACCCTGCTGACACATGATCTCATCAGCTGCAACAAATAATGAAACAATGTTATTCATAGGGAACGTATTTGCCTAATTGCAGATCTGCAAGGAGATCAATAATGTGGCTGACTTCATACAGGAACGAGCAGGTATGGTCACGTTTGGGTAGATGATGACTTATGAAGCCTACAACAAAACGTTATGTTATTTATGTCTGTCATCTATATACATATGTTTACATTTCCCCTTTGATTCCTACAGAGCAATTCCTTAGTGATGGTGACATCAGCATGAATATTGGTGTAACTTCTGCCCCTGTCATCACATCACAGTACATTGAATCATATCACAAGGTGCAGTGTATACCCCTTCATTATTTTTGTTTAGCATCCATTTATATGGTAGATGATGCACAATATCAACTGTTATTGTATATGTTAGGGTATCTATGTGCAGAGTTTTACCTGCTGTTCTGACTTCTTCTCAGTGTCCAGGGTTTGGCCAAATAAAACAATGTGAGCTGTCATCAATGCCTCTGTATTCCACCCCAGCCAGCTGACAGAGGACCGCATGCATTACTTTTGGATCTCTGATGAGGTCTTCAACCCCTTAATTACAGCTTCCCACCAAGATGGATGTTTTGTCCTCAACATCTCTGGCCTGGAGCTCACAGTAGGTGTCGACCTGACTAGTGGAAGTCACTCTAACATGTTTCTGTGTGGTGCAGTTGGTAGAACATGGCACTTGCCATGCCAGGGTTGTGGGTTTGATTCCCACGGGGGACCGTTATGAAAATGTATATACTCACAACTGTAAGTTCTGGATAAGAGCGAGTGCTACTGACTTTAATGTAGAAAGGCATCCTTTAAGTAATCAGGAGTTGTTGTTGGGGGTTATGTTATATGTTAGAGACAGGGCAACTCACTGTAATAGCGTGATGAAGCAGCAAAAGCAATGTTTCCATCAGATGTCTACAATTATGATGTGGCAAGTAAACACTATCTTACATGGTGACTTCAAGCTGATTTGTGTATTTAATTTGTGCTATTAACATGGTCAACTTAATTACAGGAACTTTTCGAAGTGTATTTGTCAACCGAAATGCCAGAGTTCCTAAACCAGGTAATGTGACAAACCCAGTCAGTACAATCCTCAGACTCCTATCAGCTCCACAGACCATGTGACCCATCTTGGCATCTGTGCTACTATGATTATGGATCAATGCACATTTTGTGGTGTCTTTATCTTACATTGTGTTATAAATAATCCTAGCCGATTAATGCAATGTGTATACAGGTAAATGTGTGTGTCTCTCTGAGCCTGTGACATACTGTATTTGTTTGTTATCCCCTGTCAGCTACTGTCCTCTGATGAGCCATTTCTGAGGGTGTGGAGTGTGTCAGTGCCTCAACTAGGCATCTCTGTTAGAGCTTTGGCTGCAGTGAAGCTGACCAGCGGAGCTGAGGACATCCCAGGACTTTACTTTGAGACGGTCAGCCAACCAAACATATGTCGTTTTCATGATGTAAATAACATAGCATCAGACAACCTTTTCTCCCAGATTAGTAGCTAAATTAAGTTTGTGGCTGTCTTGGAGGTGGAGGTTGTTGTGAGAACTTCATACTCTGAGAAGTAACTGATTCTAAACGCTACAGCGCCACAGTGAGTCTTATTCCATTTTCATGCCTATTCTGTGAGCATGTACATAGGCCTACATGTCTGTAACTGTTATTGTGATGAATTCACTGTGCCTCCATAATGGTTACAGTGACTAACGGTTCAGTTCTTGATTGCAACCTTCCTGGTTGCATGTTCACTAACAAGTTCATGTTCACTAACAAGTAACACTGCTGTCGACATCTGTGCAAGTAAAAAAAAGACTGCTTCTTTCCACAAAATAATTTCCATAATGAAGGAATCACTGTCCAAACACACTGCAGGTGAGAATTAAGTAGACTCATTGAATCACTATCTAAGTGACATGTGACGTTGGTAGATTGCTTCTTTCTTATTTTCTTTTGCTCTCCAGATGGTTGAAGCTCACATTGAATATTTAAAAGGAGCAGTGGAAAAAAATAGGTGTCCCAAAAGTAATATCTGGTGAGTTCTGTTTCATCCTGTCCCGTTTAGTGAATTGAGAGATCCCACTGGGCATACCATGCATTTTCAACATGGGAGAATTGGCTAATATTGAGCAGATACATTGATCAAGGAGATTCCAAACTATTTTAACCCACTCAAAAAGACAGCCAAATGTTTGTTGAATTCCCAATGTTATCACTACGCTTTCAACCATCTAAAAGCACAACCAGATTCCAATGGAAGGTCAGGGTGTGACTCAGGCGGGAAAATCAATTTTTGCAAAAACAACAAAGAAATAGAAGTGTGGTTCCCAATCAGAGGCAGCTGTCTATCGTTGGCTCTGATTGGGGATCATATATAAATTGGTATTTTCCATTTGTGTTTTGTGGGGTGTTATTTTCTGTTTAGTGTCTGTGACTGATGGAACTGTTCGCGTTAGTTTTTGATTTGTTATTTTTGTTTGAGTGTTTCTTGAAAATAAATATCATTAACACTTTACACGCTGCGCTTTGGTCCACTCTTCCTTCAACCAACGAAAGGTGATACAAACTTAATATGTTATTACTCTACTTCATCTAATACCACAACCAAATGACCTGGTTTGCAGTTGAGATTACATGAAAGTATACGGTGCAATTGATCAATGTCGTTTGAGATTATGTGCAGATTATTATAGTAATTGTGAAGATTTCCACACACCTGGGACCCTGAAC
Source organism: Oncorhynchus masou masou (assembly GCF_036934945.1). Lineage (NCBI taxonomy): Eukaryota > Metazoa > Chordata > Actinopteri > Salmoniformes > Salmonidae > Oncorhynchus > Oncorhynchus masou. The sequence goes on from NC_088242.1 coordinate 75,410,493, forward strand.
ATGCACACTTTCTATGATTACATAAGACATTTATTGTTACAGTAACCTCAATGTGTCCATGGATGAGTTACTCATTTTAAGGTTGAATAAATACTGTTACATTACATCTACACAGAAGTAATATTGAATTGTGTTTGGTTGACAACATTAACATTTAAAGGAGATGTATCTACTGCTTGTATAGTTCCATCTGAGCCACTGGCTTAATCCTATTCTTTAACTTTTATTTTTGGTTGAGATGGAGATGTGAATCCAACATATAATTTATTAACTTGTCGACAAGTTAATAGGCTATTTATCGTATTGTAAAAGTGATATAGAATTGTGTTTGGTTGTTAAGTCATCCAAATATCAACTTTTTGAAGGAGATGCATCTTCTGCTTGGATAGCTCCATCTGTGCCACTGAGTCTGGCATTAATTCCAGTTTATCTACTAATTAATGATTGATATGTTGTATTCACATCTCCATTTTAACAAAACATTCTAGGACTAAATCAAATCTAACTTTAAATACAGTTATGATTTTTTTTCCCCTTTTTCCCCCCCCTTTTTTTAAAACTGATTTTGGGTCAAGATGAAGTGAATCCAACATATTTATTATTAACTTGTAGATTCCATTTGAAATCAACGGAAGCTTTAAACCCTAGGCCTACATGTATTGTTTGTTTATTGTTGAATCCTGGGCTGAATTTAAACAATAGCTGTTGATGATTTCCCAAATGCTACATTACATGGCCAAAAGTATGTGGACACCTGCTCGTCAAACATCTCATTCCAAAATCATGGGCATTAATTGGTCTCCCTCATTTGCTGCTATAACAGCTTCCACTCCTTTGGGAAGGTTTTCCACTAGATGTTGGAACATTGCTGCAGGGACTTGCTTCCATTCAGCCACAAGCATTAGTGAGGTCGGGCACTGATGTTGGGCAATTAGACCTGGGGTCGCAGTCGGCGTTACAATTAATCCCAAAGGTGTTCATTGGGGCGAGGTCAGGGCTATGTGCAGGCCAGTCAAGTTCTTCCACACCGATATCAACAAATCATTTATGTATGGACCTCACTTTGTGCACAGGGGGCATTGTCATGCTGAAATAGCAAAGGGCCTTCGCCAAACTGTTGCCACAAAATTGGAAGCACAGAATCATCTAGAATGTAATTGTGTGCTGTAGTTCTAGTGAAGGGAAATCTTGACGCTAAGGGGCTTCGCCCCAAACCATGGATAACAGCCCCAGACCATTATTCCTCCTCTACCAAACTTTACAGATGGCACTATGCATTCAGGCTGGTAGCGTTCTCCTGGCATCTGCCAAACCCAGATTTATCCGTCAGACTGCCAGATGGTGAAGTGTGATTCATCACTCCAGTGAAAGCGTTTCCACTGCTCCAGAGTTCAATGGTGGTGAGCTTTACACCACCCCAGCCGATGCTCGGCATTGCACATGGTGATCTTAGGCTTGTGTGTGTGTGTGTGGCTGCTCGGCCATGAAAACCCATTTCATGAAGTTCCCGACTATCAGTTTTTATGCTGACGGTGCTTCCAGTGGCAATTTGGAACTCTGTAGTCAGTGTTGCAACCGAGTGTTGCATCCACTTCGCAGCTGAGCCATTGTTGCTCCTAGACGTTTCCACTTCATAATAACAGCGCTTACATTTGACCGGGGCGACTCTAGCAGGGCAGAAATTTGATGAACTGACTTTATGAAAAGGTGGCATCCTTTGACGGTGCCATGTTGAATGTCACTGAGCTCTTCAGTACGGGCCATTGTACTGCCAATGTTTGTCTATGGAGATTGCATGACTGCGTGCTCGATTTTATACAACTGTCAGCAACGGTTGCCAAATCTACTCATATGAAGGGGTGGCCACATACGTTTGGCCATATTGTGTATATAGGCCTAAATAATCATATGGTTACATCTCATTTGCTCTGTTGAATGTATCTGTTGGAATGACTTCAATAGCAACAGTGAATCTATTACTGTAAGTGGAGATTTCATAACAATCAATCTCACAATAGCACATTGGTTATAGTCAGTGATAAACATCAAAGCAAAGCTGGGCTTGGTTAAAACCCTGGATGGGAGACCAAAATGGATACCTGTAGATAGATCATCTCTCCAGTAGGCGGTGCTGCCCAGATGTTTTTTTTTCTTGTAGTGGATATTATATTGAAGAGACCTGACGTTTTTTTCAAAGGTACAAATTCAACCCATTTTATATCAAGATTTGTCTTGTTGAAAATGGATTACCATGACATAATCCTGTGGTTGAAATGTTTTTTTAAATCTAATGAATTTTCCACGTCACAATGCATTGACAAATTACATTGAAACAATGTTCAGTTTGTGACCTGGGGGATGTGTGTGTGTGTTGCTTTGAACAATATGTTTTTCTTCTCGTCTTGTTATCTTAGAACTAAAACCAGGCTTAACTGCACTCATGGACAAACAGGGAGCAAATCTGTTTGATATCATCAAGCCCCAGGTTGTTTCTCAGGATGTGAGTACTCATACACCTGTACTTCACTCTTACTTATCATAAACTCCAAATATAATGTATACACAAACTATAGGACTAAATAAATTCATTATTTTCTGTCTGTAGGGTTATGTGATAATCCAGACAGATTTTGACTTTCCCCATCATCTGCTTGTGGAATTCCTCAGGAAGACTCTGGAGTGACTCAAATATTGAGCTGGTGGGAGTGGTCAAAGCTCCTCCCTCTTTTGAGACGCATACAGTTATAATGTGCTCCGATGTGCAATGTTTTGAATGACTCTATTAGCGGAAATGTTGATAAACTTTAGACTTCGGAGTACAATTACTAATTGTAATTGCACCTGGACCAGGAACAGGTGCAATCACATAGCAAATCAGGCACTGTGTATAAGGTATGTGTGTTGCTTGTAAAAATGTAACTTATTTTTCACCTAATTTGAAATGGCAGTCTTTGTACACTCATTATTAACTTTTATATTGACATGGTTGATTCTGTCTCTTAAACTAGTCCCTAAAGCTGAAATAGACATTAGACTTGGTTTAATTATAACATGATGTATTTGCATACTGTAACCAAAGGGACCATGGCAGTAGGGCATTTCCGCTTATGTCTTATGATTGGATTGGTTAATCTGGCACCAGTGGTGGCAAAAGTATCCAATTGTCATACTTGAGTAAAAGTAAAGATATCTTACATTTTTACTCAAGTAAAAGTCAACCAGTAAAATACTCCTTGAATAAAAGTCTAAAAGTATTTGTTTTTAAATAGATAAGTATTAAAAGTAAATGTAATTTCTAAAATGTACTCAAGTGTTAAAAGTAAAAGTATAAATCATTAGGAATTCCTTATTAAGTAAACCAGATGGCACTATTAGCTTTTTTTAGGGGGATAGCCAGGAGCACACTCCAACACATAATTTACAACAAAGCATGTGTTTAGTGAGTCCGCCAGGTCAGAAGCAGTAGGGATGACAAGGGATGTTCTCAATCGTGGACCCTTTTCCTGTCCTGCTAAGCATTCAAAATGTAACAAGTGCTTCTGGGTGTCAGGGAAATTGTATGGAGTAAAAAGTAAATTTTCTTTCTTTAGGAATGTACCTAGGTGTCTGGCTAGACTGTAAACTCTCCTTCCAGACTCATATCAAACATCTCCAATCGAAAATCAAATCAAGAGTCGGCTTTCTATTCCGCAACAAAGCCTCCTTCACTCACGCCGCCAAACTTACCCTAGTAAAACTGACTATCCTACCGATCCTCGACTTCGGCGATGTCATCTACAAAATTGCTTCCGACACTCTACTCAGCAAACTGGATGCAGTTTATCACAGTGCCATCCGTTTTGTCACTAAAGCACCTTATACCACCCACCACTGCGACTTGTATGCTCTAGTCGGCTGGCCCTCGCTACATATTCGTCGCCAGACCCACTGGCTCCAGGTCATCTACAAGTCCATGCTAGGTAAAGCTCCGCCTTATCTCAGTTCACTGGTCACGATGGCAACACCCATCCGTAGCACGCGCTCCAGCAGGTGTATCTCAGTGATCATCCCTAAAGCCAACACCTCATTTGGCCGCCTTTTGTTCCAGTACTCTGCTGCCTGTGACTGGAACGAATTGCAAAAATCCCTGAAGTTGGAGACTTTTATCTCCCTCACCAACTTCAAACATCTGCTATCTGAGCAGCTAACCGATCGCTGCAGCTGTACATAGTCTATTGGTAAATAGCCCACCCATTTTCACCTACCTCATCCCCATACTGTTTTTATTTACTTTTCTGCTCTTTTGCACACCAATATCTCTACCTGTACATGACCATCTGATCATTTATCACTCCAGTGTTAATCTGCAAAATTGTAATTATTCGCCTACCTCCTCATGCCTTTTGCACACAATGTATATAGACTCCCCTTTTTTTCTCTACTGTGTTATTGACTTGTTAATTGTTTACTCCATGTGTAACTCTGTGCTGTCTGTTCACACTGCTATGCTTTTATCTTGGCCAGGTCGCAGTTGCAAATGAGAACTTGTTCGCAACTAGCCTACCTGGTTAAATAAGGGTGAAATAAAAAATAAAAATAAAAGTTGTAAAAAATATAAATAGTAAAGTACCGATACTAGTACTTCAACGTATTTTTACTTGGTTACTTTACACAACTGACTGGCACAGAGCAAGTAGAACTGGTTCCTCTGCCAACTTCCCTGGTCTACCAGGTGTCCCTCTGCCCTTTGGGAAGACAGCCATTTGGCGATAGAAGATGGCTTCAGAATGGAAACATTACCAACTTGTTTTTGTCTCTGTAATGTCCCAGTGAATTTTGCATTTTTGGAAATAAAGTAATAAATGGTTAGTCTCCTAGTTGTGTAGGTGGTGCTAAGGATTTACATAATGAGAGGAGGATGTTGATATCCTCCTAACCAGGCACGTGCACAGATAGGGCTCTACCTTTGCAGAGCACATGCCCCTTTGCCCTTCCAGTCCCCAAAGTGCCCTTTTGGGTGGTGGTATAATTTCCCCAAAAATATTTTTTCTTGTATATATTTTTTTAGTTGTTGTTTGGCTCCAAAGACATTAAAACCAGTGATAGCATTGACGTCATCCACGTATTCCTATGGAAAATTCCCAATGGCACATGAAGCAGGATATATTTGAACTTGAAGTACGCCATATGGCTGAATGCAAGGGGCCAGTGTTCTGGGCTATATTTTTTATGTTCTGGAACATTCAATTGAACAGAAAAGGTGCTGTACTGAATGACCAGTTGTAAAATGAGGAGGTTGTGGGTTGGGGAACGCTATCAGCATGGTCACGTCACTCATTGCCTCAAGCCGCACCCACCAAATGGGAGCAAACAACTCAAAGTCTGTGCAAGAACTTACAAGAATGTTTTGGAGAAACGTGTCATTCAGTACAAACCATTCCGCAACGTAGCAAACTTCCTAATAAGACACTTTAGTCATCAAATCAAGCTTTATTTATACAGCACATTTCAGACATGGAATGCAACACAATGTGCTTCACAGGATAAAACAAACAATGAAAATAAAAACATATGTACTACACAACAAACATAAGTGTATAAAAAAACAATAACAAAAACTGAAGGACTAAAAAGCACCCTAAGGAAAAGCAAAGCTAAAAAGGTGTTATAAGATCTCTTTTAAAAATGTCCACAGTTTTTGCCCACCTCAAGTTCTCTGGCAGGCTATTCCAGAGGCTGAGGGCATAGTAACTAAAGGATGTCTCCATACTTCTTGGTACTAAGCTTTAGGATAGTTAAAAGGCCATTGCCAGAGGACCTGAGGGACATAGTGGGTACATAACTTAAAAGCATGTCTGACTTGTATTGGGGTGCACAATCCTGTATTTAAAAACTAATAGAAACTTTAAAACCGGTTTAATGTGGGCTCTCCATTTGGTCTTGGTCAGTTCCTGTGCTGCACCATTCTGTATATTTTGCAGTTGACCAATGGCTTTCTTGGGTGGACCAGACATGGAAGCATTACAGTAGTCAAGCCTGCTTGTAATAAAATCATGGATGAGTCTCTCTGTATCAGCCTGAGAGAGAAACGGCCACACCTTGACAATGTTCCTCATGTGGGAAAAAGCTATTTTGGTCACATTCCTAATGTGTGATTCGAAATTGAGTTCAGAATCTAAAATAACACCTTGGTTTTTTACCTGGTGTTTATTTTTATTGCCCGTGAACTAAAATGTGCAGCCAGATTCTCTCTCTGTGCTTTGGCTCCAACAATAGTACCTCGGTCTTGTCTTGATTTAGCTGGAGGAAGTTGTGAGTCATCCAAGTATTTAAATCACTAATACAGTCTAATAATTTATCCAGAAATGTAAAGTTGTGTGTGTAGTCTGTGTAGCAGTGAAAATCAATGTTTTGCTTTCTGATAACGCTGCCATGACATCAGTGTTTGACATCAGTGTTTGACATGACATCAAATAAAAATGCCAGGGAGGATTTATTGTGACAGGGTAGGAACCAAAATGGTGACTAGGGGACCCTATAAAATATTAAATGTAGCTAAAGATTATCTTAGCTACTTCATAGTTAACATGTTCTTGCTTCACGTATTCCTCTTTGATTTAGAAGATATGCAACTGTATTGTTGCACAAAAAATGCAGATGTAGATCTACACCATCACTGGTATAATTAGGCTATATAGCTAGTTATGTTTGCTCTGACTCAGTACATTTATTAGCTAGCGATTAGCATTAGCAGCTAACAAGTTAAGCCCGACTTACTACGAAAATACAAACTAGCTGTTTGCAGATGTAAGAAACACAAACAAGAAGTGTAATTATAGAAGGCTAGTGGATTTATATTATGAAACAAAGGTAAAATAACATTGTTGTCATCAACATTGTTGCAGGTGGTGCATTGACCATGCAGAGACTGAACGCAAGTGTCTCGTGGTCAGAGGACAATAAAATGCGCTCCTTGAATGACAGGGGCGAGGCTAGGTCTGTGGGGAAAGCTGCACAGAGAGAGAGCGATGACTCAAGTAGTGAAGTAAACTATAAAAACGGACGTTACATACGGCGTATCACATTTAACAAATACCATTATTCAAATACTATTATAGAAGGTAAAGTAAAAACCCAAACCTGTCCGTGCATCAATACTGGTATATCGTAAAATACGGTATACCGCCCAGCCCTATGGTCAACAGTGTCGAAGGCAGCACTTAAATCAAATAGCACAAGGACAGAGAGCTGTTTGGCATCTGTGTTGGCTCTAAGACCATTTACCCCTTTAACTTAGGCTGTCTCTGTGATGTGGTGGTCCCAAAAACAAGATTGGAATTTTTCAAAAATACGGATGGCACTTAAAAAATCAGTTAGCTGTTTGAAAACCAATTTCTCCAGAATTTTGCCTAAGAATGGAAGGTTGGAGATTGACCGAAATGTTCTAAAAGCTGAAGAATCTAGATTACTTTTCTTCAGAAGGGGTTTCACCATAGCAGTTTTTAGTTCGGTGGGGAAAGTGCCTGGGAGTGATTAACTAACTTTCACTTCTTCAGATTTGCAATTAAAAACTGTTTTGAAGAAGATGGTGGGGATAGGAGCGAGGAGGAGATTCAGGAGATACATTTTGTTTAAGTTTTGGAATTGCCTTGTTATATACAGTGGGGCAAAAAAGTATTTAGTCAGCCACCAATTGTGCAAGTTCTCCCACTTAAAAAGATGAGAGACCTGAAATTTTCATCATAGGTACACTTCAACTATGACAGACAAAATGAGAAAAAAAAATCCAGAAAATCACATTGTAGGATTTTTAATGAATTTATTTGCAAATTATGGTGGAAAATAAGTATTTGGTCAATAACAAAAGTTTATCTCAATACTTCGTTAAATACCCTTTGTTGGTAATGACAGAGATCAAAAGTTTTCTGTAAGTCTTCACAAGGTTTTCACACACTGTTGCTGGTATTTTGGCCCATTCCTCCATGCAGATCTCCTCGAGAGCAGTGATGTTTGGGGCTGTTGCTGGGCAACACAGACTTTCAACTCCCTCCAAAGATTTTCTATGGGGTTGAGATCTGGAGACTGGCTAGGCCACTCCAGGACCTTGAAATGCTTCTTACGAAGCAACTCCTTCGTTGCCCGGGGGGTGTGTTTGGGATCAATGTCATGCTGAAAGACCCAGCCACGTTTCATATTCAATGCCCTTGCTGATGGAAGGAGGTTTTCACTCAAAATCTCACAATATATGGCCCCATTCATTCTTCCCTTTACACGGATCAGTCGTCCTGGTCCCTTTGCAGAAAAACAGCCCCAAAGCATGATGTTTCCACCCCCATGCTTCGCAGTAGGTATGGTGTTCTTTGGATGCAACTCAGCATTCTTTGTCCTCCAAACACGACGAGTTGAGTTTTTACCAAAAGGGTCTATTTTGGTTTCATCTGACCATATGACATTCTCCCAATCTTCTTCTGGATCATCCAAATGCTCTCTAGCAAACTTCAGACGGGCCTGGACATGTACTGGCTTAAGCAGGGGGACACGTCTGGCACTGCAGGATTTGAGTCCCTGACGGTGTAGTGTGTTACTGATGGTAGGCTTTGTTACTTTGGTCCCAGCTCTCTGCAGGTCATTCACTAGGTCCCACCGTGTGGTTCTGGGATTTTTGCTCCCCGTTCTTGTGATCATTTTGACCCCACGGGGTGAGATCTTGCGTGGAGCCCCAGATCGAGGGAGATTATCAGTGGTCTTGTATGTCTTTAATTTCCTAATAATTGCTCCCACAGTTGATTTCTTCAAACCAAGCTGCTTACCTTTTGCAGATTCAGTCTTCCCAGCCTGGTGCATGTCTACAATTTTGTTTCTGGTGTCCTTTGACAGCTCTTTGGTCTTGACCATAGTAGAGTTTAGAGTGTGACTGTTTGAGGTTGTGGACAGGTGTCTTTTATACTGATAACAAGTTCAAACAGGTGCCATTAATACAGGTAACGAGTGGAGGACAGAGGAGCCTCTTAAATAAGAAGTTACAGGTCTGTGAGGGCCAGAAATCTTGCTTGTTTGTAGGTGACCAAATACTTATTTTCCACCATAATTTGCAAATAAATTCATAAAAAATCCTACAATGTGATTTTCTGGATTTTTTTCTTCTCATTTTGTCTGTCATAGTTGAAGTGTACCTATGATGAAAATTACAGGCCACTCTCATCTTTTTAAGTGGGAGAACTTGCACAATTGGTGGCGGACTAAATAATATTTTGCCCCACTGTATGCCAATTTGCTCTCTCAGAATATCGTAATGGAACCTGCAAATTTGCCTTTCTCTGCGCAGGCCGTCAAATCAAAGGCTCTCCTTCAATATAAAAGTTGTTTTTGTTAGCAGGATACATTCTGAGTAAGAATTTCAGATTAGTCCCATGTACCGCACTACTCCCACCTCATGTCCTTTTTGAGGAGCTGTAGATCACTGACAAGAGGATTGGAGTGATCTAATAGCTCACATAACCGTGGTTACGTACGTAACCTTTGTTATGTAGTACTATATTGGATCACTCCAATATGGTATCACAATACCAGATTAATCGGTGATCTAGGCATGGCCAGATGAGCAAAGGGCAGTCACGCTTGTCCTTCCATCCCCTTCCAGGGAAGTGGAGACAACACCCAACACGGCCATCCCGACCTGGTTGGCGGCAGCAACATTGACTCGATAGTGTCAAAAGTACTCAACGATGCCCAACTCCCAGAGGTGCAAATTTCATCAAGGGGAACTCCTCGGAGCAGGGCCCATGATGTAGCTACTCCTCTAGTAGAATGTGCCACCACAGCACATGGCAAAGGCCGGCCGACCAGCTGATATGCTGTAGTAATAGTGTCCACAATCCATTGTAAGAGTCTCTGTTTCGATAGGCTCTTTTCCAGAACTCTCTGACCATAACACACGAACAGCTGATCCGATTGTCATATTCTCTTAATTTGTCAAATGTAACTTGGGGAAAAACCCATCCCACTCGCAGCCATGGGAGGTGCGTAAGCGGACAAATGTAAGGGCCGGTTCACATGTTTGTCAGACAGGACCTTCGGCAAGAAAGAGGGATTAGGCCAGAGGATAACACTTCCCTTGTCTACACCCATTCGGAAACATTCAGCCACTCCTTCGAAGGCAAATCGGAGGTACTTCCAGTGATCTCAATGAAGAGGAACGTGGAAGTATGCATCCTTCAGGTCGAGCGTGGTGAACCGTTGGTCACTCGAGACTGCCTGAAACACCCCCGCGGGCGAGAGCATCTTGAACTTGAGCTCCGTCCTTTTTTGAAACTATGAAATATGTGGAGTAGAACCCACTTAGCCGGTCTAGCGGCACTACCTTCCTGATTGCGTCCTTGCTCAGGAGCAAGGCTATCTCCAACCGGAGCACCTCCTTCATCACATCTGCCCCCGAGGTGACTCAGATACCCCTGTTGAACTGCGGTCGGTATCAGAACTGGAGTTTTGTCTCCAGCGTAGAGAGATAAGGCGTTGTCGCCGTCATCATCCCCCCATAAAGCATCCAATTCCTCCCACAGGCTTTCTGCCTGACGTTCGAGGTGGATCAACTCCTCAGCCATACTGAGTTTGGGGGGATGCTCAAAGCGGACGAATGGGTGCTGGCACGACGACGCATCCCCCCAGTGGGGGGAATATGGCCATCAGATAGGGAGGACTGTACTGTGGCCCTCATCCCCTCCTGGCGTGCTAAGCGCATGTGTTCTCTAAAGACAGCGCAGGCCAAACAACTATTGGGTTCTCTAACCACTCTCCGTCCGTGATCTATCGCAAGACAGGTCATGCAGGTAGAGTGTGCATCTCCCGTAGTCAGGAGTATGCCACATCTCTCACAATGAAACACTATAATAATGTCGTTTCTCTGTGAAAGTGAAGCCAACACTGTGATATTAATATGTGTCTATAGTCAGCTACTACAGACCTACAGTAACCACATTAGTCTTATACACTATCTGACGGAGAGAAGGCGTGAACTGGGTGTGAACTGCCTGATCGTGGGGGAAGGGGCAGAGCACACAAACTCACACATGTTAGCTCAATCTTAGTTTATACGTGTGGGTTGGCTGTAACTCACGCCACGTTATAGTTTATTCTACTATACGTGGGGGTGTTGGCAGGATGTAAGGAGTGTGCTTAGTCCTGCAGTGGTCTGCTCTCGTTAAGATAGCTACTGCATAGCTCGCTCACCGTGGAACACACAAGAGTCTAGGCAAGATGGCTGCACCCTGCAAGAGATAAGTGTGGTGTGCCTAGCAACATGTGACTCACTCTCCAGGGAGAACCGAGTGGTCAGATGAAGCCTATAAGAAATCCCGCTATGCCCTTAGATGAACCATCAAACAAGCAAAGCGTCAATACAGAATTAAGATTGAATAAGTGTAGCAGGGCTTGAATGTAGCAGTGTAGCTGGGCTTGATTACAAAGGGAAACCCAGATGGGAGCAGCCCAGTGACGCGAACCCACCAGATGAGCTAAATGCCTTTTATGCTCGCTTCGAGGCAAGCAACACTGAAGCATGCACGAGAGCACCAGCTGTTCTGGATGACTGTGTGATAACGCTCTCGGTAGCCGATATGAGCAAGACCTTTAAACAGGTCAACATTCACAAAGCTTCGGGGCCAGATGGATTACCAGGATGTTTACTCAATGCATGTGCGGACCAACTGGCAAGTGTCTTCACTGACATTTTCAACCTCTCCCTGGCTGTCTGTAATACCTACATGTTTCAAGCAGACCACCATAGTCCCTGTGCCCAAGGAATCGAATGGAACCTGCCTAAATGATAACCGCGCCGTAGCACTCACGTCAGTAGCCATGAAGTGCTTTGAAAGGCTGGTCATGGCTCACAACAGCTTCTTACTGGATACCCTAGACCCACTCTAATTCACATACTGCCCCAACAGATCCACAGATGACGCAATCTCAATCGCACTCCACACTGCCCTTTCCCACCTGGACAAAAGGAACACCTATGTGATAATGCTGTACAGCTCAGCGTTCAACAACATAGTGCCCATAAAGATCATCACTAAGCTAAGGACCCTGGGACTAAACACCTCCCTCTGCAACTGGATCCTGCACTTCCTGATGGGCCGCCTCCAGGTGGGAAGGGTAGGCAACAACACGTCTGCCACGCTCATCCTGAACACTGGGGCCCCTTAGGGGTGTGTTCACACCAAGACAGTCATGAAGAGGGCAAAACCTTTTCCCTCTCAGGAGACTGAAAATATTTGGCATGGGTCCCCAGATCCTCAAAAAGTTATGCAGCTGCACCATCGAGAGCATCCTGACTGGTTGCATCACCGCCTGGTATGGCAACTGCTTGGCATCTGACAGTAAGACACTACAGAGGGTAGTGCGTACGGCCCAGTACATCACTGGGGCCAAGCTTCCTGCAATCCAGGACCTATATAATAGGCAGTGTCAGAGGAAAGACCATAAAATTGTTAGAGACTCCAGTCACCCAAATCATAGACTGTTTTCTTTGCTACCGCACGGCAAGCGGTACCGGAGTCTAGGACCAAAAGGCCCCCTTAACAGCTTCTACCCTTAAGCCATATGACTGCTGAACAATTAATCCCCAGAATTAATCCCCCCCAGAATTTGTTTTGTACACTGCTGCTACTCGCTGTTTGTTATCTATGCATAGTCACTTCACCCCTACCTACATGTACACAAATTACCTCTAACCTGTACCCCTGCACACTGACTCGGTACATGTACTCCCTAGTCATTATTACATTGTGTATTTATTTTATTATATTTTACTATTTATTTGGTAAATATTTTCTTAACTCTTCTTGAACTGCACTGTTGGTCAAGGGCTTGTAAGTAAGCATTTCACGGTAAGGTCTACACTTGTTGTATTCGGCGCATTAAACAAAGTTTGATTTGTACTTATCGAAAGGAAAGAAGAAAAAATAATGTATTGTGTTATCACCTGCCCCTCCCACGGGCCCAACCCCTCTTCGCGCAATACGCTCACAACTTTGGGCTATATTCAGTCTACATACGGTACTCTGAGTTTACAAAACATTAGGAACACCTTCCTAATATTGAGTGGCACCCCATTTGCCCCCAAAACAGCCTTAATTCTTCGGCCATGGACTCTACAAGGTGTCGAAAGCGTTCCACAGGGATGCTGGCCAATGTTGACTCCAGTGCTTCCCACAGTTGTGTCAAGTTGGCTGATGTCACACTGTTTTGTACACTCAGTGTTTCTTCTTAACTCTTTATAACGTCTGTTTTAAAAATGTATAGTTTATTCGTATAAGGGTCATAATACCATAGCCTAATTAACACTCCTCAAAAACTAAACGAAAGTAAAAGCATCTTCCCTATGCCCCATTCACATGATTTGAGTTTCACTTTATTGTAGGCTGCTCTGCGGGGATGTGACAAGCAGCATAATTTGGCAAGTTATTATTTTGCTATGCATTTTATAACACTTACATTCGTAATTTTAAAATGAGTCTAGGCTATACTTGACGCAGCAGCCTAACGCACGACACAAGAACACAGGTCCTCCTCACCTTTTCTTGCATGACCTTTCCGTGTGAAGCAAGCTTATACATTTGGGAACTTGCAGTAACTGTGCAGTTTCAAATGGTTTTTATAACTATTTAGCTTTGCCGGGCCATGTGAAATAGTTTTAGATAGTATTGTAATCTAATTCTATACTCTTATGTAAAGCTGCCTGGAAGAAACCTTTTGGGATGCATTTCAGTACTGGATCACTTATTACAATGTAGTCTCTGCACTTACACATTTTTTTGCAGGTTTGAAACTGCAGTTAAAGTCCCGTAACTGTAGTCGACTGAGGTATGGACGCAGAAATTGCAGAATAGTTATACTTGCACTCTAACTGCAGTTACACTGCAAAATTACTGCTGTAATTATTTATATTTTGGGGACGGAGTATTTGCTGCATACTGCAGTTATACCTCACTCAAACTGCAGTTATAACCCCTAATAAATTCACTGCAGTTATACCTCACTCAAACTGCAGTTATAACCCCTAATAAATTCACTGCAGCTATACCTCACTCAAACTGCAGTTATAACCCCTAATAACTTCACTGCAGTTCTGCCTCACTCAAACTGCAGTTATAACCCCTAATAAATTCACTGCAGTTATGCCGCACTCAAACTGCAGTTATAACCCCTAATAAATTCACTGCAGTTATGCCGCACTCAAACTGCAGTTATAACCCCTAATAAATTCACTGCAGTTATGCTGCACTCGAACTGCTGTCTTTTTTTCGTTTGATTCCGTACATAAAGACACTCCATTTAGTATGATGTGTTACGCTTCGTAAGTGGATGTCCATCAGTTAGCTCCGCCAACCTCCCCGTGTGCCCCCCCCAAAACATTTTTTTGGGGGTGGCTTCAATTTTTTGGGGGTGGCTTCTTGGGCTTCCGTCAATGACTTGCCTCCTCATATCGTCGCCGCTCCTCCTTCGCTGCCTTTATTTCCTCCTTTGGATGGCGATATTCCCCAGCCTGCCTCCAGGGTCCCTTACCGTCCAGGATCTCCTCCCATGTCCATGAGTCCCTTTCTCCACGCTGCTTGGTCCTTTGGTGGTGGGATGTTCTGTAACGCCTGTCGGAAGAAGTGGACCAAGGTGCAGCGTTGTACGTGTTCATGATTCTTTATTTCTCAGAACAACAAACAAAACAACAAAAGAATAACAAACGTCACACTCTGTAGGCTTCACAGAGCTAACAAAAAACATTCCACAAAACTAAGGTGGCAAAACAGGCTGCCTACATTTACATTTACATTTAAGTCATTTAGCAGACGCTCTTATCCAGAGCGACTTACAAATTGGTGAATTCACCTTCTGACATCCAGTGGAACAGCCACTTTACAATAGTGCATCTAAATCATTAAGGGGGGGTGGTGAGAAGGATTACTTATCTTATCCTAGGTATTCCTTGAAGAGGTGGGGTTTCAGGTGTCTCCGGAAGGTGGTGATTGCCTAAGTATGATTCCCAATCAGAGACAACGATAGACAGCTTTCCCTGATTGAGAACCATACCCGGCCAAAACATAGAAATAAAGAACATAGAGTTTCCCACCTGAGTCACACCCTGACCAACCAAACATAGAGAATAAAAAGATCTCTACGGTCAGGGCTTGACAATAATGACAAAGCAAAAACAATTTTTTAGAAATGTTGGCAAATAAAAGAAACAAATAAAAACTGATATCACATTCACATAAGTATTCAGACCCTTTACTCAGTACTTTGTTGTAGCACCTTTGGCAGCGATTACAGTCTTCTTAGGTGTGACGCTACAAGCTTGGCACACCTGTATTTTATCCCATTCTTCTATGCAGATCATCTCAAACTCTGTCAGGTTGGACGGGGAGTGTCGCTGCACATCTATTTTCAGGTCTCTCCAGAGATGTTCAATCGGGTTCAAGTCCGGGCTCTGGCTGGGCCACTCAAGGGCATTCAGGGACATGTCCCGAAGACAGTCCTGCATTGTCTTGGCTGTGTGCTTAGGGTCGCTGTCATGTTGGAAGGTGAACCTTCGACCCAGTCTGAGGTCCTGCGAGCTCCGGACCAGGTTTTCATCAAGGATCTCTCTGTGCCTCGATCCAGACTAATCTCCCAGTCCCTGCCGCTGAAAAACATCCCCACAGCATGATGCTGCCGCCACCATGCTTCACCATAGGGATGGTGCCAGGTTTTCTCCAGACATGACGCTTGGCATTCAGGCCAAAGAGTTCAGTCTTGGTTTCATCAAACCAGGGAATCCTGTTTCTCATGGTCTGAGAGTCCATTAGTTTATTGGTCACCTCCCTGACCAAGGTCATTTCCCCCCGATAGCTCAGTTTGGCCAGGTGGACAGCTCTAGAAAGAGTCTTGGTGGTTCCAAACTTCTTCTGTTTAAGGATGATGGAGGCCGCTGTGTTCTTGGGAACCTTCAATGCTGCAGACATTGTTTGGCACCCTTCCCCAGATATGTGCCTCGACACAATCCTGTCTTGGAGCTCCACAGACCATTCATTCAACCTCATGGCTTAGTTTTTTCAATGACATGCACTGTCAACTGTGGGACCTTATATAGACAGGGATGTGCCTTTCCAAATCATGTACAGTCAATTGAATTTACCACAGGTGGATTCAAATCAAGTTGTTGTTAACATCTCAAGGATGATCAAAGGAGACAGGATGCACCTGAGCTGAATTTCGAGTCTCATAGCAAAGTGTCTCAATACTTATGTAAATAGATATTTCTGTTTTTTATTTTTAATACGTTTGCAAAAATGTTTTAAAAATGTTTTTGCTTTGTCATTATGGGGTATTGTGTGTAGATGATGAGGATAAAAAAATAAATAGAATGAGGCTGTAACGTAACAAAATGTGGAAAAAGTCAAGGGGTCTGAATATGTTTAGAATGTGCTGTATGTGTATATATACAGTACCAGTCAAAGGTTTGGACACACCTACTCATTCAAGGGTTTTTCTTTATTTTTCCGGATTGACTGACCTTCATGTCTTGAGGTAATGATGGACTGTCGTTTCTCTTTGCTTATTTGAGCTGTTCTTGCCATTATATGGAATTGCTATTTTACCAAATAGGGCTATCTTCTGTATACCCCCTACCTTGTCACAACACAACTGATTGTCTCAAACACATTAAGAAGGAAATAAATTCCACAAATTAACTTTTAAGAAGGTACACCTGTTAATTGAAATGCATTCCACATGACAACCTCATGAAGCTAGTTGAGAGAATGCCAAGAGTGTGCAAAGCTGTCATCAAGGCAAAGGGTGGCTACTTCGAAGAATCTCAAATCTAAAATATATTTTGATTCCTTGAACACTTTTTTGGTAACTACATGATTCCATATGTGTTATTTCATAGTTTTGATGTCTTCACTATTATTTTATGTACAATGTGGAAAATGGTCAAAATAAAGAAAAACCCCTTTGAATAGGTGTGTCCAAACTTTTGACTGGTACTATATTTATATATATATATATATATATATATATACATATACATATACATATACATATACATATACATACACACACACACACACACACACACACACACACACACACACACACACACACACACACACACACACACACACACACACAGTGCATTCAGAAAGTATTCGGACCCCTTGACTTTTTCCACATTTTGTTACGTTACTGCCTCCCCCCCCCCCAAAAAAAAATCTGTTTTTTGCTTGCAAAGTTATTAAAAAACTGAAATAAGTCATTTAGATTATTATTTTTTTGAGCAGGTCGGGGGCAGAACATAATTACAAATCATTTGTAGACGGCAAATTGACTGCAAGATGTCCAAACAGATATGTTTGACTAAAACATAATCATTTCAAGCCTTGCTTACAATTTTATACGATGGCGTGTTTCGCTTTATTATGCGAGGGAATACTAAAAATCACGTGGAGCTGATTTTCTGTTGTTTTTAGTCTATTATGTACCCCCCAAAAATACATGTGTGTATATATACATATTTATGTTTTTTTGGGGGGCTTAGAAAATTGCGGTGGGGAAATGAACCAAATTTTGCCAGCAGGCCACCGGTTGGGGAACCCTGGGCTAGATTATTCTACATGCAACAGACCGAAGACTGAACACACACTTAGCAAAGAGACAGAACAGGCAGGCCAGCTCCAGGAA
Organism: Oncorhynchus masou masou; assembly: GCF_036934945.1. Classification (NCBI taxonomy): domain Eukaryota; kingdom Metazoa; phylum Chordata; class Actinopteri; order Salmoniformes; family Salmonidae; genus Oncorhynchus; species Oncorhynchus masou. The sequence goes on from NC_088242.1 coordinate 75,428,184, forward strand.
GAGAGGGGCAATAGAAGGCAGAAGCGTGCTCATATGTTTTGGTAATCGGCATCTTTAAAAAAAATGTATTTATTTATTTTACTAGGCAAGTCAGTTAAGAACAAATTCTTATTTTCAATGACGGCCTCACAATGTCTTGTCTTGCATGCCTTGCAAATTCACCAAGTAGCCTAAAGTTAACCTCTTCCTCCCTGGTTTTATTTGAATTAAACAACTTCCCCGGGGCTTTATCAGTCCAGAAATGAGAGCTTTACCATCTATGGCAAAAGCCTGGGTCTATGATGGAGATTGTAGAACTGTCATCAACGCATACTTCAGTATTCCCCCTTCTCTCTGGGAGCATTTGTGTGCCCAGGCCCCATAGGCATGATATCGAAAGGATCCCACCCTGGTCACCAACCAATGCAGCTGTGGTCCAGAGAGGAGAACTCTACCAACTATGGCAAAAGCCTGGGCTCCCGACGGGGACAATATAATTCTCCCCACTGCATGTTACAATAGTAAAATCATCGGTTTGTCACCTGTTAAACTGATTCAACATTGAATTTAGTCTTCGAGATGCTCAAACTCGCATGTGTTTGTGTAAGACAAAACCAACAAAGGAAATACAACAGGCATATCCATATGTGTTCTCAATGTCTAAATAGTGATGGCAGGGCTAGTTCAAACTGCAGTAGGATGTTTCTCCTCACAGGTGAGTGAATCAGCCCATGCTTGGTGAATAGCATTAGGTTGATCTCTGGAAGCAGGACACAGGAGAGACGAATAGATCATGTGAGACAAAAGTGAGAGACAATAATTCAGTAAATCATCACAGCAAATGAATGTCGTTTGTGAGCCAGAAAATTAACATCCTGACAGTCTGTGGCAAGGTGCTCTCCAATCATCCTACTCCAACTATTGACAGGGATAATGTGGCATATCTTATTTGTCAGTATGAATGAACTGATTTGGTCCTGCCTTGATGACTGTATTAGATATGCACTACAAGTCCTATAGATTTTTTGTAGTCTTAAATTATTACATGAAATTAACTGATAGTTATATAACGCTCCTGGTCCCAGAATGTCATGTTAGATTGTGATAAAGCTATCTGCTCCTGCTAGCTAGCAACATATCTACTTGTTGTAACTAGCTAGCTAACTAGCAAGCAAGCTACATTACTAATGTTTGTTGTGTTCAATGTTAGGAGTCATATTACAGCTTGCATTGAGGGTATCATGTTTTTTCAACTAAATAGTTAGATTACAAATAAAAATAAAGACTCCCCGTTAGCAGTTTGTCAGAAGGATGTCTCTCTCAAGATGTCACCAGCTGTCTATTACCTTAGATATGGATAATGCGTTTGGCAGACGTGATCAACAAAGATAGTACTATCCATGGTACTCAAGTTTTGATTGGTTTACAGTTTAGTGCTCCGTGGCGTTTGCCTGACCAGCCAGCAAAATAAATTGCAAGAATTGACAATGATAACAAACAGAAATGTGTTCAGAATAAATAAATATACGTAAAGTGTAAAAACCAGCTCCTCCCTCAACAGAGATCGATCATCTCAAAAACTAAAGCAGATAGCTTGCTACGGCCCGCCACCTATGTGTAAAGGTTTGAACCGGAACCTTTCTGTGATGGGAGGGGTTCAATTTTGAACCTTTTTAATAATGAAGAGCTGGCAGCCTATCCGATTGGAGGCGTAGCTTTCAGATAGTTATTTTTGTAATTCCTGTTCATAATAGATTTTTACATTTTATTTAACCAGGTAAGTTGACTGAGAACACATTCTCATTTACAGCAACGATCTGGGGAATAGTTACAGTGGCTTGCGAAAGTATTCACCCCCCTTGGCATTTTTCCTATTTTGTTGCCTTACAACCTGGAAATAAAATAAATTTTTATTTTTTGGGGGGTGTATCATTTGATTTACACAACATGCCTACCAATTTGAAGATGCAAAATATTTTTTTAATTGTGAGACAAACAAGAAATAAGACAAAAAGACAAACTTGAGTGTGCATAACTATTCACCCCCCCCAAAGTGAATATTTTGTAGAGCCACCTTTTGCAGCAATTACAGCTGCAAGTCTCTTGGGTTATGTCTCTATAAGTTTGGCACATTTAGCCCCTGGGATTTTTGCCCATTCTTCAAGGCAAATCTGCTACAGCTCCTTCAAGTTGGATGGGTTCCGCTGGTGTACAGCAATCTTTACGTCATACCAAAGATTCTCAATTGGATTGAGGTCTGGGCTTTGACTAGGGCATTCCAAAACATTTCAATGTTTCCCCTTAAACAACTCGAGTGTTGCTTTAGCAGTATTGTTAGGGTCATTGTCCTGCTGGTAGGTGAACCTCCGTCCCAGTCTCAAATCTCTGGAAGACTGAAACAGGTTTCCCTCAAGAATTTTCCCGTATTTAGCACCATCCATCATTCCTTTAATTCGGACCAGTTTCCCAGTCCCTGCTGATGAAAAACATCCCCACAGCATGATGCGGGATGAAGTTTTCGGGGTGATGAGAGGTGTTGGGTTTGCGCCAGACATAGCGTTTTCCTTGATGGTCAAAAAGGTACATTCTAGTCTCATCTGACCAGAGTACCTTCTTCCATATGTTTGGGGAGTCTCCCACATGCCTTTTGGCAAACACCAAACGTGTTTGCTTATTTTTTTCTTTAAGCAATGGCTTTTGTCTAGCCACTCTTCCATAAAGCCCGGCTCTGTGGAGTGTACGGGCTTAAAGTGGTCCTATGGACAGATATTCTCTTATTAATTCCCTCCTTGCCTTTGGTGGGCGGCCCTCTCTTGGCAGGTTTGTTGTGGTGCCATATTCTTTCCATTTTATATAATGGACTTTAATGGTGCTCCGTGGGATGTTCAAAGTTTCTGATATTTTTTGTAACCCAAACCTGATCGGTACTTCTCCACAACTTTGTCCCTGACTTGTTTGGAGAGCTCCTTGGTCTTCATGGTGCCGCTTGCTTGGTGGTGCCCCTTGCTTCATGGTGTTGCAGACTCTGGAGCCTTTCAGAACAGGTGTATATATACTGAGATCATGTGACAGATCATGTGACACAGATTTCACACAGGTAGACTTTATTTAACTAATTATGTGACTTCGAAGCTAATTGGTTGCACAAAGTCTTATTTAGGGGGTTCATAGCAAGGGGGGAATACATGTGCACGCACCACTTTTCTTTTGTTTATTTTTTTAGAATTCTTTGAAACAAGTAAATGTTTTCGTTTCATTTCACCAATTTGTACTATTTTGTGTATGTCCATTACATGAAATCCAAATATATGTCCATTTAAATTACAGGTTTTAAAGCAACAAAATAGGAAAAACACCAAGGGGGATGAATACTTTTGCAAGGCACTGTACAGGGGGATGAATGAGCCAATTGTAAACTGGGGATGTTTAGGTGGCCATGACAGTATAAAGGCCAGATTGGGTATGTAGCCAGGACACCAGGGTTAACACCGCTACTCTTACGATAAGTGCCATGGGATCTTTAGTGACCACAGAGAGTCAAGACACCCATTTAAAGTCCCATCTGAAAGACAGCAGGGCAACGTCCACAATCACTGCCCTGGGGCATTGGGATATTTTTTTTAGACCAGAGGAAAGGGTGCCTCCTACTAGCCCTCCATCAACAAATCCAGCAGCATCTGGTCTCCCATCCAGGGACTGATCAGGACCAACCCTAGCTTCAGAAGCAAGCCAGCAATGGGATGCAGGGTGGTATGCTGCTGGCAAATCATGTTATATTTCTACACTGCAAATTAAAATTTATGCATATTACATATAATATTAATCATATGAACCTTTCTGATAACATACAGTAATAAAGTGTTATCAATTCCTACTTTCGGATTTGCATAGGCTCTTGAAGATCACATACGCCTCTGTTAGCCTCACAAAAGCTCCAAAACTGTCAGTGTTCAACCTTAACACGTGATGACAGTACAACAGAACAGATGAACAGGAATTACATTTATGGCTGGCTAAAAATATCTTAAAGCAATGCCTCTACTATAAGCCACGCGTCCACTCCAGGGTTCCTCCACGAACCCATTGCTGCATTGAACCATTAATGGTTCCTCCAATAACCATTGAACAGGAATGGTTCCTTGAGGAACTCCTGGGTTCCTTGAGTCACCACTAATTGTAAGAGTGTAGGTGAAACGTAATCAAATTGAAGTTTCATTCATTCATTTGCCTACGTTTGTACAGCTGATGGCAATGGAAGATGTAGAAGCAGAGGAAGATGTCCAGACTGTATTGACACAGGAGACACATGAGCTAGCAGACATTCTGAGCTATCAAGATGATGGTTTTCTCATCATGTTCTATGAAATGATGGACATCAGTTCGTGGCAGAGGCTAGTGCAACTTGCGAGCCACAGAGAGCGCATCCTGGGGTTGTTGAATTACTTCAGGACTGCAGAACCTGCTATTTGTCTGCAATTTATTCAAATGGTTTGCATGCTCTGCGAGAACATGCCAATGCTTCTGGAATCACGGCTGATGTCTGTGGCCGGGTCTGTGACTAGTAAGTATGTATGTAATGTGCATGTGCCTGCCAATATTGACTATCCAAAATACCCACATTATAGCCTAGTTATGCATATATGGGGAAGATGTCAATATGAGCCAGGACAGGGTTTCCTTTCCATTTCCATGCCTCAAATGTTAGACTGATTGGACACCTAATCAATAAGCATGTTTTGTCTCAGACGTCACTTATTTATCTACAAGGAGGATGTCTTATTCAATGCCGTTTAATTGAGGTGCTTTGTCTTTTCTTGGGTTTCTCCTATATTTCCTTTATTGGATTCTCTCCCTTTTGTTATTCTTCTCAGAAGAAGTTGTTGAAAACAATAGTCATACCCTGGTTGATGAGTATATGCCATCTCAAGAGTGCTGTCTGAATCGCCCACGAATAGGTAAACACCAGTCTTTTCATGTCAGTAATATTTGTCATGGGGTTTGAATTTGAAAAGACTTGTATACTGTGTGAGCTAGCTCTGTTACTTGAAATTAATCATTCTCTCCATAGTATGAGTTGTTTCTAAATTAGTACACAGTCACTAATATATTTTTTAAACAAAGTAATGAACATCTAAAAAATATATTGTCATGTTTTTGTGTTCAGGTCAGGAATATGTTTAGTGTTCATTTATAAGATGTTTTTTTGTATCCAGACCACATAGAAAGTTACAAGGCTGCTGTGAGCAGATGTCTACTACAGAGTTGGAAGAGGGTGATGCAAGGTGTGGTGAAGGTTTCTCTGGAAGAGGCCTGGGTAAGTCTGCGCCACAAATCCTTGGTTAGACCAAGAGACAGGGCTGATTGACGGCTGGGCCCACCAGAGCTCCAGGAGGGGGCCGTTGACTCACTCCTGGGTTCAGAAGCCCGGGTCACATTGCTGTTGGGCCAGGCAGGGTCAGGGAAGACGCTACTAATGCACTGCCTTGGACAGCGCTGGGCTCAGGATGTCTTCCCCTCCTTTCACCTACTGGTCCTGCCAGAGTTCCGCCAGCTCAACCTCATGGCTCGGCCGCTGTCTCTGAGAGAGCTGCTTTTTCGCTTCTTCCTCCCACCTGAGGGTGGGGAGGAGGAGGGTGCTGCTGTTCTTGACTTAATCCTCCACAACCCTGAGAAAATATGCTGGATCTTTGATGGCTACAATGAGTTTCACACTAAAATCACCCACTCAGGGAGTCTGAGTAGCCCGTTCGAGCCACAGTGCCCTCTACCCATGGCAGAGCTGATATCAGGGCTATGCAGTCGCAGGATCCTCCCAGGATGCACCCTATTGAATACCTGCAGGCCTCGGGATGTGACACATTTGGAGAGCTCTGTGGACTGCGTTGGGGAGCTGCTAGGCTTCAATTGGCGCAGTGTGAAAGAATATGCTGAACAGTACTTCCAGGACAAGGATCTGGATCTAAAGGAGAAGGTAGTCAGTCACCTACTGGCCAACCATCATCTCCTCACCATGTGTTACCTGCCAGCTCTCTGCCATATTTGCTGTGTGTGCTTGGATCACATATACTCCAGAGGTGGGTCTCAGTCCCAGGCTTTGCCCCAACTGCCAACCACCCTCACCCAGGTCTACCTCCAGATCCTCTGTGCCTTTCTGAGCCGATGCCCAGGGAGGGTCATGCCCTTGTTGCAGATTCACAGGGCAGAGGTCACACAGCAGAGCTGCATGGCCATGAAGGGTCTGGAGGACAGCAGGATCGTGTTTCTCTCTGAGCAGGTTCCACCAGACCTGTTGGACTTCGTCACCAAGGCTGGTCTCCTCTCACAGGTGGACCTGACCCATGAGGATGGATCTAAAGGCCAGGGTTACACGTTCATGCACCTCACCATGCAAGAGTTTATGGGTGCGCTACACATCATGACCAGCGAGGACATCACAGAGGCCCAGCTTAGGAAGAAGTTGAACCTCAAGACCCACTGGACCATGAAATCAGACCCCAAGACGGTCTTCACTGATTCCCTCCACCTCTCTGTGTAGGGCTTGCTGCCCCAGCCTGCTCTCCTTACCTGTTCCAGCTGGTTGAGGGAGCAGGGGCTGTGAGGTGGGTAAAGAAACGCCAGGCACTGGTTCTCAAATTGCTCCGGAGTCTGGCAGTGAGCACCAACCTGACTGGGCCCAAGGTAGTGGAGCTGTGCTACTGTATCCAGGAGACCCAGGATGCACACCTGGCCAGGGAGGTGGTGGGATCACATTCATTTGAGCTAAGGAATATCACGTTGAACCCTGTAGATCTGGATTCCCTGGCCTTTGTTGTATTGTCTGCTGGAGTGGGAATGGGGCTGGACTCTGGAGCTTGTTCTATGGAACTAGAGTGTCTAGATATTCTACCCAGCTGCAAGCACATCGACTACCTAATGTGAGTTCATGACTCATTTATACACTGTGTACTAAACAATAATAATCCTGCATGAAACTACATTTCATTTTTCCTCTTTTTTTTCAATCCCTCAGTTTTCGAAGCCGCAAGTATGATAAACTGTCTAGCATCCTCCCCAGACTACCAACCCTGAAAAGATTTGAGTGAGTCCTTCTTAACTGAGTAACTCAGTTTTGAAAGGACCAACTTTCAAAGTTGTTTGTTTGTGTGTGAATGTCTAAGTGTGATGTGAATAATTCTGCTCCTCTTCCCCAGGTTTATCTGTGGTAACCTCACTGATGTGGGAGCTGCCAAACTTGCCAGAGCCCTGGAGAGCTGTCCACAGATCACGGAGCTCAAGTAGATCATTATTCAATTACCATAACAACCAAAGATTATTACCATGACTCTAAGATTTTATAGACCCTTTTATCAAGAACTAACCAAACTTGGTTAAAGATACAGTACCACTTTTGCCATGGTTTAGTTGGTCTGATACTGAACCGTTGTCTGTTTGACAGCTTCAATGACAACAGCCTGACCGACAGAGGAGTCGGGGAGATCGCTGACCTCATTCTGAAGCTGCCCAGTCTAGCCTCTATCTTGTGAGTGTGTTGTTTCCTTGACTGGATCATATGTGTTGATCATAGCCCTTCATGTTTATTAAGTGTATTTCTATATTTGAGCAAGCTTGCATTTCTGTTAAGAAGCCTGTGTGTGTTGTATGTTTCCAGGCTGGGGAAGAATGGCTGCTCTCTGGAGATTATCTACACCCTTCTAGAGAAGATGACTTCCTGCCCCTCTATCCAGGAAGTCTATACTGAGTATGTTTTTAGATCTGACAATACCCACTGGGCACAGACGTCAATTCAACGTTCATTCCACATTGGTTAAACGTGATATCATTGAAATGATGTGGAAACATCATTGATTCAACAAGTGTATGCCCAGTGGGTAGAGACTTCATGTGTTCACAAATAGAACCTCCAGTTAACTGACTGCCGTACTGAGAAGAAATGTGCATACTTTATCAGAAGTGAAGAAAAAAAAAACAAGTATTGGGTAGTATATACCGGTAAACTATGTTTTATCTCTCTTTGCAGTGGAATGAAGGACATCAACGTCCTGTTTTTCCCAAGCTCAGACATATAAGGGTGAGTTTTGTGTTTTAGCGAAGGGAAATAAAAGAATGTGCAACTTTCATTTATTTTTTCAGTGTTTGGTGTACCAACAGGCCCATGCAAATCAAGCTAATGTTTCAAGTTCTTGTTGAGAGAATGTTGCTTTTGTTCCATTGTTTTATCTATACCACATAGGGAAATCTACTGTACTGTATCAATCAGCCTCTCTCTTATCCATTTTTTTCTCTTTCTATTTGTCTCAAGTTATAAGAAAAACATTGGACTGACTGTCAGGTATGATATTCTCTGTTTGGTTCTTATAAAGAGCTTTCGAATACCAGGAGTAACATTGCTGTTGTTTCTTCCCTCTCTTTATGTGTCATACAACCTATTAAACTGCAGTTTGAGTACCGATCAGATGACTAGACTGTCAGTTCTTAGCGAGAAGTCCTGGCCTCACTCTCCTAGAGTAAGTACAAATGTACCCAGTGTTCTTGAGCAAGTCACATCACACTGTGGGTAAGGAACGTAAATATGTCTAGAGAATCTGATTTTCTGTTTGGTTTTATGTTGTGGCCCCTGCAGTCTGTCAGAAGACAACATCAAGGCTGGTACTCTCAAGGTCCTGATTGACTCTCTACAGAAGCTGAACGTCTCCAAACAGATTGTGTAAGACTGATCTTTTTTTGAAGTGTTAGACTTTTGATAAAGTCATGATCTTGTGCCTGTCCCATATTATGTTTGAAACTAGTTATGCTGCTTAATACGGTTATTGTCTGTGTCTTGACAGTCTGAATGACAGCCACATATCTGTTGATGGGCTGATGATTCTGACCAGTTTCCTGTCTGTATGTCCTGATGTGGTTCAAGTGGACATCAGGTATGTTATGCATAACAACCTTTATTTTCTTAGATAAAGCCAATATAGACAGCACCCTTGTTGTGTGCGTAAACTGCAACCAGACTAAAACCACCACACTACCCCATCACTTCCTGGTGGCTTCACTATTCAGAGGGTGTCTCCTCTGTCAAGGGGTTTGCTGTAGGCCCAAACCAGACGTTATAATCATGTAAGAAATTATGATACCACTGTGGTCCCTATTATACAACTTTTTTTTAGAATGTCCTGTAAATTCCTCTCAGACCCTTCCCACTGGGCTCAAACGGCAATTCAATGTCTATTACGTTGGTTCAATGTAATTTAATTGAAATGACATAGAAACAACATCGATTCAACCAGTGTGTGCCCTGTGGGTTACCACTCACTGTTGTGCATTTTCCCCATACATCCCCATGACAGGCTGCAAGACCCTGTTCTTGTGTCCATGCTTTTTTTCTAGGGGATAGAGAAACACCAGATTTCTAAGAGACTTTGGGGTGTACAATATTTTCACTTTTATATTACTAATGATGTGGAGAATGTTTTCTACTGTAGGTGGTATGACATTGTCTCCGCTTTCCATCCTCTTTTCCCATGGTTCCTGTGTGCAGTCTGACGGGCTGTGCTCTTCGTCCCCCTCACTTGGACCGTCTGTGTGAGAATCTGAGGGACTGCTCTGCTCTGACTATGGTGGAGTAAGTGTTCTCAGGGAGAGGCTTTGGAGTGTGAAATAGCAATAAGGATAATTGTTGGTATGCACATATACAAGGACCTGTTTGTTTTTGTTCATAACCCCCCACCCCCCACCGTTGTCAGTATTTCCAACAATGCTTTGGAAAACAAAGGTCTGAAGAAGTTGTTGGACCTCTTGCCTCAGCTTAGCAACATACAGGAAATCAAGTAAGAATTTCTACAGCAACTCAAATGTCTTTTCCTTTTCTTCCTTTTTTGTCAGCTTTTTTTCCTTAAAAGCTTTTTTTCTGACCAGGGAGTTTGTGTATACCCTCATTTTGTTTTAGTGTCAGTGAGAATGCAGTCAACATGGAAGGAGTTGTGCAGCCTAGCTGGAACCCTGTGCTCACACAGGAACATGAGAGAAGTGAATATCAGGTATTCACATCCCATTACTGTCTTATACAGACCAACACTTTTGTAAACAAACAGACATGCTTGAAACCGGAATGGTAGAAAGTGTTTAAATTCATGTCTAGTAATATGTTTGCATTTGTGATGATTATTAACTATAAAACTGTTATATTTATCAGTCATGGGGGGAATAAGAAGTTGTTTCTGAAATTCCTCTCCAGTAAAATGTAATAGAGCAACAGAGTAATAGCAATATACTGTATAATAACACCTCTTTCTGATGATGTTGCTTTCAAAATACCAATTCTATGACTCAGTAAGATGTTGTAGTCCTAATAACCGTTCACTGAATCTCTGTTATTTCAGAATACAATCAACAGGATTGGAACAGTGTAAGAAACTCAGGTAGGACACAGAACGATATGTAACTTTTTGGGCGACCCGACCAAATTCACATAGAAATGTGAGTTATAGGTCTGTCATTCTCAATTAGAGCTTTCGGTGGCGCGAATGCATTGTGCAAAAAGCAACAACATTCACTACTGGAGTTCTGCGTGGTTAAGATAAAATCATGCATCAAATGATCTTGAGTACCTGTAGCGGTCCTGTGGGTGGGTGGTTGGGTGGATGCAACTGTTCTGTGGGGGAGGGGTGGGTGGGTGTAGTGGTCCTTTGGGGGGGCTATTCTACTTTACACTTTTTCTCTTGTAGTTGTTCTGCATCTTATTGAATGTGTGAGTGGGCGGGGCTTGGGCTGAGGGAAATTGGGATGAGGGAGGGGACGGGGTAAGGGTGAGGGTAAAGGTCTAGCATCCTGCTCTTTTCTTTTTTCTTTAAGTTCCTCTGTCAATATAAATAAAATAAAATAAAAATGTTTTCACAAATAATTTACCTATCATTCTCATTGAAAGCAAGTCTAAGAAGCGGTAGATTTGTTCTATGTGCTCTATTTCTATGCTTCACGTGATTAAGATTAGTTTTTGTGCGTTTTACTTTTGGTTTTGTACACCAACTTCAAACAGCTGAAAATACAATATTTTGGATTATGGAAAATATATTTCACAGAGGCTTAGATGGTACAATGATTCTCTACACTATACTTGCTTGCTTTGTCACATAAACTGAAATTAGACAAACTATTAGAGTTTTAGCAACCAGGAACCATAGTGCATCTTTAACTGAATTTATGTCCCATTCTCTTAACCCTGAAATATAATCCCAAACATGTTTTTGTTTTAGTCTTAATCCTGAAATATAATCCCAAACATGTTTTTGTTTTAGTCTAACTCAGTGATATCCATCCCACTGACATGAACAAGCTATGTAGAAGACTGGTACAGTGTCCCAGCCTACTGGAGCTAGAGTGAGTTCTACTGTTACCTCTATCTCTGTCAGTGTTCTGTCTCTGTCTTTCAGGGTTTACTACAGTATCTGGGGCTGTGTTCTCTTCTCTCTTTATTTCTTACCAGGTTATATGTTTTCCTCCTTCCCAATTCTCTGAAAATATTCTGCCTGTTGTCTGTTGTAGTTCTTTTCTCAGCAGTCTTCAAACATAATATTGCGATATTATCAGTTTCTCCCATGGATCCCTGGAAGACGAAGCTATTGAAAATCTATTGAAGATCCTGCCTAAGAGGAAATCTCTTCAGCTGCTTAAGTAAGAACACTTCACCCTGCTCAGTAATGATAATCTCAAGGTCACAACACTGGTAAAGTTAGAAAGTGAATGATATTAATTTCTCATCATTCTCCTTCGCCTCTCCCCTGCCTCCCACAGTATGAGCCATGTCCAGATGTCTACGGATGGAGCATTGTTATTGGTCAGATCTCTGATAGACTGCCATCGTGTCAGAGCTGTGGAACTTCGGTATGTACGGCTCAGGATGTTCAGGTCACCGCTCATTCACGTGGTTCATACATTTTGTTTTATGTAATATATATATATATATATATATATATATATATATATATATATATATATATATATAACTGTGTTTACATTAATACCTTACATATTGATGTGCTTTTAAGGCCACAAGGAGAAGCCTTCATCAAGTTTGTCAACATGAATGCAGAACAAGCAACTTACAGGTGAATGTGTTTTATCTGCTTATGCTGCCTGCCTGCCTCCCTCTGCAGACTCTCTGAGTACACACTGAGCAGTGGAGATACTCTCTGGGATCCTGGAGCAGTGTCCTCATCTGTCTGACCTGGAGTGAGTGTCTGTGTCCTCTCTCCTCAAACACATCCCTGTACCTGGGTCACACTGCCCACATTTTAGCAAAAAGAACAGGGTTTATAAATGATGATGTACTCACAACTACTGCACTGTATTCACAGAAATACTTTACACTACTAGTGTATATGCCTTCCTCAATGATCAAACTGTGTTTTCCCTCGCTGAAAATTAGGGTTGCAGTATCTTGGCAGTTTTTCAACACATTTTCTACCAACTTTTCTCATTATGGATATTAACCCATTCTTTTAAACGGTGAAGTTTATCCAGTAACCCTCTGAGAGATGAGGGAGTGAAGAGATTTGTGGATTCTCTGCCAAGGCTGCGGATTGCTAGCTCAGTGAAGTAAGACTCATTACAATGGCCTATCTTCCTTCAGTCCGTACAGTGAACTCCATCACGGCTAGCGCTGTCTTGTTTCACCAAGATAAACGTCCGTCAATTTACCTCCTCTGGTTAGACCCTAAACAAACCTTATACAATAATGTTTAATCAGTGGAAGCAGATGCATCTGTTCTATCTTTGTGGGGGTTTGTTGTGCTTTCTTGTACAGCTGTGTTCTGTTTTAATCTGCAGTCTCGATGATAACAGACTCACTCAGATGGGGGCTCTCTACATTCTGAACACAGTGACGACCTGTGAAAAAGTGGTTGAAGTGGATGTAAGGTAAAATCTGTCGAACAATGCCATATTGGCAAAGTTAACATTTACTTGTCTAGAACCCCCATATAGCAGTGTTCCCCAATAGGAGGTCCACGGGCTAAATTCGGCCCACATGTGATTTTATTTGTCTGAAGTTTTTTGAGCGCATATTATTTTAAAATAGTTTTTGCTGTAGTACATAAAATATTGTAAAATCACCAGGAAATCAGCTCAAAGTGATTTTAATTTAGGAAATCTGTTCCAAATTATTCCGACACATAAATAGAGAGGCATATGTGATTGTATCCGAATGCAATCAAGGTTTGAAATGATTCCGTTTTTGTCAAATACTATATCTGTTTGGGATGCTGGTTCTAAGACTGCACTCAACGAGCTGTATTCAGCCATAAGCAAACAGGAAAACGCTCATCCAGAGAGGGCGCTCCTAGTGGCCGGGGACTTTAATGCAGGGAAACTTAAATCCGTTTTACCTCATTTCTACCAGCATGTTAAATGTGCAACCAGAGGGAAAAAAATTCCAGACCTGAGCTAAAGGGTAGAGCTGCCGTTTTCAAGAAGCGGGACTTTAACCCGGAGGCTTATAAGAAATCCCGCTATGCCCTCAGACAAACCATCAAACAGGCAAAGCGTCAATACAGGACTAAGATTGAATTGTACTACACCGGCTCCGACGCTCGTCAGATGTGGCAGGGCTTGCAAACTATTATGGACTACAAAGGGAAGCAAAGCCGTGAGCTGCCCAGTGACACAAGCCTACCTGGATAGAAGGAACACCGACGTGAGAATACTATTCATCGACTACAGCTCAGAGATCAACACCATAGTGCCCTCAAACTCACCACTATGTTAAGGATCCTGGGACTAAACACCTCCCTCTGCAACTGAATCGTGGACTGCCTGACTGGCCACCCCCAGGGGGTAAGGGTAGGTAACTGCCACTCTGATCTTCAACACGGGGGCCCCTCAGGGGTGCATGCTCAGTCCCCTCCTGTAGTCCCTGTTCACCCATGACTGCATGGCCAAGCACGACTCAAACACCATCATTAAGTTTGCAGACGACACAACAGTGGGAGGCCTGATCACCGACAACAATGAGACAGCCTATAGGGAGGAGGTCAGAGACCTGATATTGTGGTGCCAGGATAACAACCTCTCCCTCAATGTGATCAAGACAAAGGTGATGATTGTGGACTACGGGGCTGTAGTGGATCAGGTTGAGAGCTTCAAGTTCCTTGGTGTCCATATCACCAGCAAACTATTGTGGTCCAAACACACCAAAACAGTTGTGCAGAGGATACAACAACTCCTATTCCCCCTCAGGAGACTTAAATGATTTGGCATGGGTCCTCAGATCCTCAAAAAGTTCTACAGCTGCATCATCGAGAGCATCCTGACTGGTTGCATCACCGCCTGGTATGGCAACTGCTCGGCCTTCGACCACAAGGCACTACAGAGGGTAGTGTGAACAGCCCAGTACATCACTGGGGCCAAGCTTCCTGCCATCCAGGACCTCTATACCAGGCGGTGAGGAAGGCCCATCAAATTGTTAGAAACACTAGTCACCCTAGTCATAGACCATTCTCTCTGCTACCGCACGGCAAGCGGTACTGGAGCGCCAAGTATAGGTCAAAACGGACGTAAGAGGTCCACAAGACTCCTGAACCGCTAATCAAATGGCAACTCTGACTATTCGTATTGTTCCCCCCCCCCCCCCACCCCCATTTTTACACTGCAGCTACTCTGTTTATTATCCATGCATAGTCACTTTACCTCTACCTACATGTACATATTACCTACATTACCTTGACTAACCGGTACCCCCGCACATTGACTCTGTACCCGGTACCCCTGTATATTGCCTCGCTACTGTTATTTTATTGTTGCTCCTTATTTATTTGTTATTTGATTTGTTTAATTTTTTCTTCAGTTTATTTGAGTAAATACTTTTTTTTCTTAAAACTGCAGTGTTGGTTAAGGGCTTAAGTAAGCATTTCAATGTAAGGTGAAATCTGAACATCTACATACAATTTGATTTGATTTGGATTCTTGTCGTCAATTTGTACAAATGATTTATTACTAAGTTCTGGCTCCACGACCATCCGCTCAAGGAAAAATCGTCCAACAGCTGAATGTAACTGGGGAACCCTGCCATATAGTTTGTGCTGTAAGTCTGTATATTGTTTTGTCTGTCTGTAGTTTGTGAACTGAGAAGAGGTCGCTCATCCGCTTTGAACTGGACAGTGACTGTGGCAAAACTCTGAGGTAAGACAACAAAAAGGCTACTTTCTGCTCATCAATTGAAGTAACAACACAAATACCATACTGTGAACTCATTTAGCTAGGCAAACAGGAAGCATTGTTTATTTTGTTCTCGGAAAAATAACATATTGAAACGGGAAGGATTGCCAGTATAAATGATATCAGACCTCTCCCATATAACTCATAGACATGACATCTATCTCCCCACAGCTTCAGTCACTCACCTTCTTTTTCTGCCTCATGTTCCCTGGATCCTTCAGTCTGAGAGAGTGTCATTTTGGGGATGACCATCTGCAGAAACTAGCAGAGATTCTGAAGAGCTGTGCTGCTCAGTTGGTCAAACTGAGGTGAGAATGGGACTGGGAAAACTGCCTGACCTTTGAGATAATGAACCTGAAATTCATCAAATTTGAAAAAGTTAAAATAACACCACTGAATTTGAAAAAATCACAGAAGTACAGCATGATTGGCAGTAGAAGGAAGATAATACACTGAACAAAGATACAGTGCCTTGCGAAAGTATTCGGCCCCCTTGAACTTTGCGACATTTTGCCACATTTCAGGCTTTAAACATAAAGATATAAAACTTTATTTTTTTTGTGAAGAATCAACAACAAGTGGGACACAATCATGAAGTGGAACGACATTTATTGGATATTTCAAACTTTTTTAACAAATCAAAAACTGAAAAATTGGGCGTGCAAAAATATTCAGCCCCTTTACTTTCAGTGCAGCAAACTCTCTCCAGAAGTTCAGTAAGGATCTCTGAATGATCCAATGTTGACCTAAATGACTAATGATGATAAATACAATCCACCTGTGTGTAATCAAGTCTCCGTATAAATGCACCTGCACTGTGATAGTCTCAGAGGTCCGTTAAAAGCGCAGAGAGCATCATGAAGAACAAGGAACACACCAGGCAGGTCCGAGATACTGCTGTGAAGAAGTTTAAAGCCGGATTTGGATACAAAAAGATTTCCCAAGCTTTAAACATCCCAAGGAGCACTGTGCAAGCGATAATATTGAAATGGAAGGAGTATCAGACCACTGCAAATCTACCAAGACCTGGCCGTCCCTCTAAACTTTCAGCTCATACAAGGAGAAGACTGATCAGAAGCAGCCAAGAGGCCCATGATCACTCTGGATGAACTGCAGAGATCTACAGCTGAGTGGGAGACTCTGTCCATAGGACAACAATCAGTCGTATATTGCACAAATCTGGCCTTTATGGAAGAGTGGCAAGAAGAAAGCCATTTCTTAAAGATATCCATAAAAAGTGTTGTTTAAAGTTTACCACAAGCCACCTGGGAGACACACCAAACATGTGGAAGAAGGTGCTCTGGTCAGATGAAACCAAAATTGAACTTTTTGGCAACAATGCAAAACGTTATGTTTGGCGTAAAGGCAACACAGCTCATCACCCTGAACACACCATACCCACTGTCAAACATGGTGGTGGCAGCATCATGGTTTGGGCCTGCTTTTCTTCAGCAGGGACAGGGAAGATGGTTAAAATTGATGGGAAGATGGATGGAGCCAAATACAGGACCATTCTGGATGAAAACCTGATGGAGTCTGCAAAAGACCTGAGACTGGGACGGAGATTTGTCTTCCAACAAGACAATGATCCAAAACATAAAGCAAAATCTATAATGGAATGGTTCAAAAATAAACATATCCAGGTGTTAGAATGGCCAAGTCAAAGTCCAGACCTGAATCCAATCGAGAATCTGTGGAAAGAACTGAAAACTGCTGTTCACGAATGCTCTCCATCCAACCTCACTGAGCTCGAGCTGTTTTGCAAGGAGGAATGGGAAAAAATTTCAGTCTCTCGATGTGCAAAACTGATAGAGACATACCCCAAGCGACTAACAGCTGTCATCGCAGCAAAAGGTGGCGCTACAAAGTATTAACTTAAGGGGGGCTGAATAATTTTGCACACCCAATTTTTCAGTTTTTGATTTGTTAAAAAAGTTTGAAATATCCAATAAATGTCGTTCCACTTCATGATTGTGTCCCACTTGTTGTTGATTCTTCACAAAAAAATACAGTTTTATATCTTTATGTTTGAAGCCTGAAATGTGGCAAAAGGTCGCAAAGTTCAAGGGGGCCGAATACTTTCGCAAGGCACTGTAAAAATGTAACATGCAACAATTTCAACTATTTTATTGAGTTACAGTTTATAAGGAAATCAGTCAATTGAAATCAATGAATTTAGGCCATAATCTATGGATTTGACATGTCTGGGCAGGGGTGTAGCCATGGGTGGGCTTGTGAGGGTATAGGCCCACCAACTGGGGAGCTAGGCCCAGTCAATCAGAATGACTGTTTTCATACAAAAGGGTTATATTACAGACATAAATATTCCTCAGCCCCCCCTCCCCTCAGACGATCCCGCAGATGAAGAAGCCGCATGTGGAGGTCCTGGGCAGGTGTGGTTACACCTGGTCTGCGATTGTGAGGCCAAATTCTCTAAAACTAAGTTGGAAGTGGCTTATGGTAGAGAAATGGACATTCAATTCTCTGGTAGGCATTCCTGTAGTCAGCATGCCCATTGCATGCTCCCTCAAAACTTCAGACATCTGTGGCATTGTGTTGTGTGACAAAATTGCATATTTTAGAATGGCTTTTTATTGTCACCAGCACAAGGTGGACCTGTGTAGTGATCATGCTGTTTAATCTGCTTCTTGATATGCCACATCTGTTAGGTGGATGGATTATCTTGGCAAAGGAGAAATGCTCACTAACAGGGATGTAAAAAAAATGTGCAAAGAATATGAGAGAAATACGCTTTTTGTGTTTATGGAACATTTCTGGTATCTTTTATTTCAGCTCATGAAACATGGGATCAACACTTTATAGTATTTTTTTCCTCTATGATTCTGGGGAACACTGTTTTCTCTTGTGTATGTAGGTTATCCTGTAACACCATGCAGAGAGAAGGCCTTTTGGCTCTACAGAACAGCCTGACTGCCCTGTTCTCATTACACACCCTGGAGTGAGCCCGCACGCACGCACGCACGCACGCAAGCACACACACACACACACACACACACACACATATACACACATACACTGGTGATTGACTCTGCAAGTTATTGTAAGTTAAATTACTGACTTTTTCCCTTCAGTATAAGAAACAACGGACTGAATGTTCAGGTGATTGAAGACTTGGTGAAGCAGCTGAGGTGTGGTCATGTCCAACGCTGTATCAGGTGAGGAGGATATGGGAATAGCATTTGTGTGTGGGATCTCTTGTGTGAGTGTGTATGATTCAGGTTAACAGGCTGTGTGTATTTCCCATCAGTATTGAGGAGACGTGGATCACAGCAGAAACAGCTGTTAACCTGGTCTCCTGCTGCTTGAACCTGAACCACAACATACACACCATCAGGTGAGAATTCATGTTGGCATTGGGGTAATATTTAGAAGTATAGTAAAATAGAACATGATATTCATAATGTATGTGTGAATTTATTTTGCAGGGTAAACCACACCACTGTACACATTACTTTGGAAAAACGCACAAATCACACTCCTACCAGGTAAAGCTAAAATACATTTTCGTTATCTATTTGCAAAATATTTTTAGATGTGAAGATAAAGATAACAGCTCTTTCTGTTTTAACTGAGATGGCTTCATTTGTTTTTCAGCGGTGATTCTGCAGACATGGCTAGCTCTCTGTCTACCGTGACCATAAGGTGAAAGCAGAGTCCTCTGTTATTCCTACATCAACAGGAATGTGTGTAAGATGGCTCACAATTGGTTACTGAATATTCTCCCTGTTGTATGTTCCTGCCTCTTGTGTTTCAGCCTAGTAGACTGTGCAGTACAAGGGCACCACCTAGTGTCTCTGCAGACTGTGCTCCAGAGATGCCCTCTGCTGCAGGACCGAGAGTAAGTATCTGCAAGAAGGGACCTGGGAATACTTTGGAAGTAGTTAGTGTTTGTAATGTCTAATTTAATTTAGTTGTATTAAGTTATACCTATTTCATATTTTCCTCTAGTTTGCCACACAACAGCATCGGTAGAGTGGGAGCAGAGTTGCTCTGCTCTGTCCTACCATCCTTAGTTAGTCTGAGGAAACTCTGGTGAGGCTTATGTTGTTATGAATTTGGGGGTTGGAAGAGCTTTACATGGGTTTTGTAGGCCAAAGATGAATATCTTAGGCTGCACATAAAAAATATAAACATGTTTATATTTTTCTGTAGTCTCGAGTCAAAAGAAACATCTGAAGATGTGGTATTGCTCCTTGCCGAGGGGTTGTTGCAGGCTAAAAGCATTGAGAGCTTCAAGTAAGTGATTGTCAATTCTCTCTATTCCTACTTATGTTTCATTTCTGGCCCTGACTCTGACCTTTCACCACTCTCTCCCCCTTAGTTCTTCTGGTCATGTGATCAGTGACAGAGGAGCTGTAGTTCTGACCAGAACACTCCAGAACCTACCAAATATCAGAACAATCAAGTAATAACTGACACGCTTTGTTTCTCTATATATCACCCCTACCTGTATTCACCCACCTGGCCAGTGACACAACAATGCTTATGCTGATCCCTCTGTCCCCCAGTCTGTCCCTGTGCTCTGGTTGGACAGCTGAAGGAGCATTGGACCTGGTCAAAGGGCTTGGACAGTGTCTCTCTCTGGAGGGGATCAGGTAGAAAACGTTCACTCTTGAGATTCCCTCACCAACTCTGACCTCTCACTGCAGCACAGCATGACCACCATGACTGACAGCTATTCCTATGATATGCTGTGTGTCCTGGGGTAAGGGTATGAGCTAAATACCTGTATCCTGTCCACAGCCTTGACTCTGCACAGCTGGATCAAGAGAGCACAGTCTCCTTGGCACAGGGACTATGACCTTCTTGAAGAGGCTAAAGTGAGTAGAGCTTCCTGATAGAGAATGTAGTGGGCTTTGCCATGCCTGAGACAAATGTGTTGTAGAGTGTTATCTTTGCCAATGATTTGTGATCTGTCCGTAGTCTGAATAAGTATGTAACCATGGTGACTGGATCCCCAGGGGAGTGGACCACACTGGTCCTACTGGTCTCTCTGGAGGGGCACAGAGCAATGGAGGAGATTGAGTGAGTAGAATAATGATAACATGCATGTCAAGTAGTATCTGACTTCTGCATGAACTAGCCATCACTTCTGATGTGGTATTGTCCATGTGTGTCTGGCCTGCAGGTTGGAGGGGATGAGGATGTCAGATAAAGGAGTGGAGGAGCTTATCAAACACCTGCCCACCTGGACAGGCCTGAGGAAGATCAGGTAGGCTCCAGGGATTATTGAACTGGAGGAATGGCTAGGGAACAGACTTGGACAAAAAATAGTCAACATAATTGAATGTGTCAAAATAAGCTAAGACATGCATCAGCAATCTGTCAAATGATCCAATGTTAGAACCTGTCAAAGTACCAGGTAATATTCCAATGGGCTTCATGGGTACAACTTTGGTGTGTTTAGGATGAAGGCAGACATTTTAGATTTGTCATCATGAAAGAGGTACAGTGCATTCGGAAAGTATTCAGGCCCCTTGACTTTTTTCACACTTTGTTACGTTACAGCCTTATTCTAATATGAATTCATTTTTGCCCCCCTCATCAATCTACACAAAATACCCCATAATGATAAAGCAATATCACATTTACATAAGTATTCAGACCCTTTACTCAGTATTTTGTTGAAGCACCTTTGGAAGCTATTACAGCCTAGAGTCTTCTTGGGTATGACGCTACAAGCTTGGAACACCTGTATTTGGAGTGTTTCTCCCATTCTACTCTGCAGATCCTCTCAAACTCTGTCAGATTTGATAGGGAGCGTCGCTGCACAACTATTCTTCTACATTTGCACACACTATACATAGATTTTTATGTTGTGTTATTGACTTGACGTTTGTTTATGTGTAACTCTGTGTTATTATTTGTGTCACACTGCCTTGCTTTATCTTGGACAGGTCACAGTTGTAAATGAAAACTTGTTCTCAACTGGCTGACCTAGTTGGTGAAAAAAAATATTTTTTTTTTAAATGTTCAGGTCTCTCCAGAGATGTTCGATCTGGTCCAAGCTCTGTCTGGGTCACTCAAGAACATTCAGAGACTTGTTCTGAAGCCACTCCTGCATTGTCTTGGCTGTGTGCTTAGGGTCATTGTCCTGTTGGAAGGTGAACCTTCGCCCCCAGTCTGAGGTCCTGAGCGCTCTGGAGCAGGTTTTCATCAAGGATCTCTCTGTACTTTGCTCCATTCATCTTTCCCTTGATCCTGACTAGTCCCCACAGCTTGATGCTGCCACCACCATGCTTCACCATAGGGATGGTGCCAGGTTTCTCCAGACGTGACCCTTGTCATTCAGGCCAGAGAATCTTGTTTCTTATGGTGAGAGTCCTTTAGGTGCCTTTTGGCGTACTCTAAGCGGGCTGTCATGTGCCTTTTACTGAGGAGTGGCTTCCGTCTGGCCACTCTACCATAAAGGCCTGCTTGGTGGAGTGCTGCAGAGATGATTGTCCTTCTGGAAGGTTCTCCCATCTCCACAGAGGAACTCTGGAGCTCTGTCAGAGTGACCATCGGGTTCTTGGTCACCTCCCTGACCAAGGCCCTTCTCCACCGATTGCTCAGTTTGGCCGGGCGGTCAGCTCGGTTCCAAACTTTTTCCATTTGAGAATGATGGATGCCACTGTGTTCTTGGGGACCTTCAATGCTGCAGAAATGTTTTGGTATACTTCCCCAGATCTGTGCCTCAACACAAGCTCCTGTCTCGGAGCTCTACGGACAATTCTTTCGAACTCATGGTTTTTGCTCTGACATGCACTGTCAACTGTGGGACCTTATACAGACAAGTGTGGGCCTTTCAAAATCATGTCCAATCAAATGAATTCACCACAGATGGACTCTAATCAAGTTGTAGAAACATCTCAAGGATGATCAATGGAAACAGGATGCACCTGAGCTCAAGTTCAAGTCGCATAGAAAAGAGTCTGAATACTTGTGTAAATAAGGTATTTCTGTTCTTTATTTGTATTAAATTTGCTAAAATGTATAAAAAACTATTTTTGATTTGTCAGTATTGTGTGTGGATTGATGAGAAAAAAATGATTTAATCCAATTTAGAATAAGGCTGTAACGTAACATATGTAACAATAAGTCAAGGGGTCTGAATACTTTCCGAAAGCACTGTATAGAGAGGGTTCAAAGTGCTGATTGGTTTGTAAAGACACACCTTTATTATATTGTCCTCACAAAGTTCAGCTTATTCTACTTCCTGAACTGGTTCAGAGGAAACATACTGATGGAACATACTGATATTATGAGCTATGATATGAAGTGAACCTGTTTCTCTCTCAATCATTAGAAGAGGAGAGTGTTGACCCAGATTTATGTGTAAAACACAGACTGGGACATCATTTAACTTCTTTATCTTTGTGTGTCAGCCTGTCAGATAACTATATTGGTGGCCAAGCAGGAGAGAGGCTGATCCAGACTCTGGCTAACTGCACAGAACTGGAGGTACTCCAGTAAGGCCAAGTTCCAAATATCTATCCATAGTTCCCTATTTCTAATGGGCTTTCAAAACGGACAAAAATAAAAGGTTAGAATTTTGACTGTAAACTATGCACCGCCTGACCCATTACATTATATCTCAGTCTGTCCAGAAATAAACTCAGCCTAGCCTGTGCTTATCTGAGATAATATTTGAAGAGGTAGGGTTTCAGACATTTTCGGAAGCTGGGCAGGGATTCTCCTGTAGGGGTGGAACGGCCAAGAGACCAGAGGTGGCTTGGAAATGTAGCTGGAAAATGTTTAGTTGAATTCTGTCAATTGTATTAGTGTACTTATGCTGACTATCAATCAGCAATTGGGTACTATCTTTGTTGTGTACAATGCCAGTAATACTCCTTTCCTCTCCCTGTTTGACCAGACTGTGGAGGAATAGTATCTCTGCCAGGGATGCCCAGAGACTGAGACAGAGAGAGAAGAGGTTCAACTTCTTCTCCACGTAGCCTATGATCTACTCATTCAGCAGAACAGTCAACTTGCACTTTTATTTTTATAATATTTTATGCACTTAGAGACCACATTTCCTTAAAATTACAGCAGGTCATCAAATCAAACAATAAAATGATCCTTGTAGGGGGGGCAGTGAACCTTTATTCCAACCCTGGGAACTGGTCTCTATCTCTCTTTCTTCCTCTTCCTGGAAAGGTCTGTGTGTTGTCTCTATCCACTCTCATATTTATTTCTGCATTGATTTTGAATCTGGGATTCATTGATTGCTTAAGGTTTGCAGAATGATTTATTTTTTCACATCTGACTAAAAGGGTCGGTGTGACCAAGTCAATTTGTTCTCTTGAACTGCTGGATTCTAATTCTGTCATTGCTCATGTTTCAAATCAAATCAAAGTTTATTTGTCACGTGCGCCGAATAAAACAGGTGTAAACCTTACAGTGAAATGCTTACTGACAGGCTCTAACCAATGGTGCATTTTATCTGCTCATTTATTCCGTACACTTGTTGTGTTTTGTTTTGTGTGGCATATTTCTTGTTTACTTGTTTTTGTAATGTCCATTTTGATGTTTTATTATGACATGCACTGGTCTAATAAAGTGTGAGACAAGACTTCTTCATATTCTATGCTATGTAAATAGTGATTTTCTTTATCTGAATTTACCTCTAGATGGCAATACAATTTCACAATATAAGGTTCTATTCAGAATCAAGAAAAAATAACCTCCAGTCATCTCCATTTGAAATGTTTACACAATTAATATTTTTTTTGTCTTCTTTATTTTACAAAATAACCAATACTCACTGATGTAAATGATGAGCTGTTGACTATATTGTACCTTGTAAATTGAGACTGACAGAGTGTTTTGGCAAATGAGACAGCAGTGCACCAGATTCAATCAAGCACTGGGGTATATTCTCCCACCACCCCAACAAAAAGTTAAGTGACCTTAAACTATGTCATGTGATATAATATACTGTACTTCTGTGTCAAACGTATTGGCACTGAGATGTACAGAATTTGTCCCTATTTGAGTGATACCTGATTACACAAAAAGCCTATATGCTAAAAAATATGTAGCTTAGTCTATGTATTACCAAACCAGAGCATTTATATTTTCATTTTGCTGAAGGCAATTATCCCAGAATAGAGCGCGTGTGATTCGGGCGGAGTTCAGAGCAATGCGCGACTACTAGTCTCGCTCCTCTACACCACTCGGCTAGAGACTGTCACAGCGCAGAATGACCTGCCCCCGTGGCGAACTACAACAATTTGTTTTCCCCTGATGATATTTTTTGACATCATGAAAATAACTTCAATTTGTGCATAGGGAGAAAAGTGTTTGAGCTATCAAGAAATAAGGAATCTTCAGAGAAGAGAAGTGGGTAGAGTAGTACTTAAATCACGTTTACTAAGGTAAGTGAATATTGGGGCTCTTGGGCAGTGTATTTTTGTCATATGCTATTAACGGTATGCATATTATGTCTGGAAATATGTACATTAAGTAAATTCATGACTGAAATTAAAATGCAAGGTGTTCAAAGGTGTGCTGCAAATTCAAATATTACCAGTGAATTTGGGACATTGATATATTGTAATTCTCAATGTACTACTTCTGAAACTGTAAACTGATGTAAATATTTAGGGTTGCACACAGGATATGTCAGAGGTTATTGTGAACATAACGTTTGTGTCACATACAGATCTACAGAAAACCCTCACAAAGCTCAAGCTGTCAAGCACAAGAGTAAACAGAGACAGTTGTCACTAGCTCTAAAGCAGAAATGTCACAGTCTTCTCAGAGACCCATGTCTTTACTTCTCTGATTCACTCCTGTCTGTCTATTAAAATGGGGACGTAGCTCATCTCTATTGGTCTCTTGCTCTCTGCATTGCTCCATCTCTCTCTGGATTTTTTGGTTGTTAAAATATATTCTGAAATCTATACAATTTCTATTGTACGCCACCATCAAAGGTGGAGAAACTCTGTTCCCTTCTCACATATCCTCATAAGTATTCTCCAGTGACATTTGCGCTCTCACAGTAGAGCAGATGATGCAGTCAGCCTGGTCCTTAAGCACTGAGATTAGTGAAGATGGGAATTCAATTTACATCATGGGTTGAAAATGGTCTTGATAGATAATAATCTTGATAAATAGCAATCTATGCATATTTCTCACAGTTTATGTGTTGATTTAGCCTGGACCATTTGCACATGTAGCATTATTACTGGCACAAGAGCCAATTGAATATTTTTACCATCTGAATGAATGGTCTGAGAAAAGATTGCCCAAGGGGCATCTGGGGGGGGACTTTAGGTTTGCAGACAACCAGCCCTGCATTTACCTGTGGGGAGGCCACTTCCTCTGCCACACAGACAGGAAGACAACATGACACTGAGGGTGGTGACCTGGATCTGTAACTCACAGATCGCCAGTCTTTAAGGTTGCCTAAAGTATTCAACTCAGTTTTCGGTATGTGATTATATAATTGCGTATTCAGCGACGGACATTGAAATAATTCTAACTAAGAGGGTAAAGTATCAAAGTTCCTATTTGAACTTCAATACACAAACAGTATGTGGCATTGTCCTTTGACATTCCAATCACTGACAGTTCTAGGCTTCCTTAAAATTGCATTGTCTGCCCCTCCTCTGTAGCCACTTACTTATATCACATAGCGATGTTTCCCCTATATTTTTCCCCTACACGTTTCCCCAGCATCCATTTAAAAGTGAGACGCGCTTTGGCTCAATAACTGGAAGTCTATGGGAACAGCTAGCATGTCATTGTACTAATGCTAGTAGCAATGCAGACCCCCCCCCCCCCCCCAACCCGTTACCGTTACCACCACTACTGAAAAAATTCCTAGGGAAAACACTGCATAGTATTGCCCCATTCCCCTATTCCCAACAAATATGCTTATTGTACCCTGGGAAAATTCCTAGGGAAAACACTGCATAGTATTGCCCCATTCCCCTATTCCCCACAAATATGCTTATTGTACCCTGGGAAAGAAAATGCTAAATTTCTGCGACTTGTCAGCATACACCAGGGCAGACAGGTAATTAGAGTGTTAGAGTAAATGACCATGTACGTTGTGTTTACTGTGCTATTAAGGTGAGTGAGGCACAGTTTCCAGTTTGAGCGATAAGGGGTTGTTGGTTTGTGTGTGTGTGTGTGTGTGTGTGTGTGTGTGTGTGTGTGTGTGTGTGTGTGTGTGTGTGTGTGTGTGTGTGTGTGTGTGTGTGTGAGTGTGTGTGTGTTTGGATTGTCGATCTCTCTGTTTGTATAAGGATAAGGATGATTATGCTGTTGATTTGGTAACAATACAAGTTTTCCATGACATCATCAGCCATCAGAAGTGAACAAATAGAATGTGGCTATTATGCTAAAATTGGCCCTTATGGTCAGGGTATATATGGCCAAAGCTTTGCCTTAGGTGTGAAGAGTGTTTTAGTCACTCCAGTGACTGTAATGTTGGATGGACTGAACCTGAGGGGCTGTTTAGGGATATGGGGTGAGTTATTCCCCTTTTTACTTTAGGTATGCGAGCAATACTATGCTGATGTCTTCAGTACAATATTTTTACGGATACCAAAACAACATTTAACCGTTTACATTATACAAGCGAATGAGAATATGATACTTTACTTTTGCTCACTTGCTTGCGCATACATACATCCATGAAGATTGATTATGATTTGGTTGGCAGTGTGTGATGTGTGTGTATATGTGACGGAACACGTCCGTATGCTCCCTTTGTGCACTTTTCCCATTTGCTTTGATTGAAGGTAATTATTGGTAACGGAAGACATTCATATGGTAAGAGCTTCATAGAGAGCCTCATCTATAGTGCTTATATAAAAAAGTCCATTAACCATATCAGAAAATGACAATGTAGGTAAATAATCATTTTGGTTTTAGTTGTATTTACAGTGGTTTTATTATAACCTTATATTGAATTACTTAAGTTAATAAATGATGCTATAACATATGCAGTTGCACATCTGTAATCTCGAGGGAAAATAACCAATTTCCTGGTTCCACTAGCAGTGGAAGGAGGGTCTTCCACAATGGCACATCAGTATCTTAGCAACAAGAGCTCTCACCATACTCATCATGTCCTTACAAATTACTTTACCTGTGCATGAATGTTTGACAGAGTACAGATCTCATTAGTTATTCTCTCATATGACACATGATGGACCACTGTACTAGATAAATGATTCTGTGCGTGGCCCTGACCTTTGTTTTTCTTGCAGCTGAATTGATGTGGGCAACTCTCTGGATACTGCAGATGGATAAAATTACATTTTTATGTTCTATTGAATATGGAATATGAGGTCTCTGTAGGTCTCAAATGTTCTGTCATTAACCACCCTGCATTAAGGATCCCCATGTTTTTGTCAGTCTCTCTGCCTTATTTTGAATCTATGAGTCTACAGAATGCTCAGTGCTACAGTAATGTCATTCATAGTGCTGTTTCTCTTTGCTGTGTATGTTCCCAGGCTGTGGGAGGGCTGACAATCCTGCCGGCATGGCCTACACGCTCGGCACGGGGCCCGACTCTGGGCCAACCGTGAGTCCCCAACACTGCATCACCAGGGTGGAGCTGTCTGTGTGCTGCGGCAACCTGCTGGACAGAGATGTGACCTCCAAGTCAGACCCCTTCTGTGTGCTATTCAATGAGGTGGACAGCAGCTGGGTTGAGGTGATGAGGGGAGGGGTGGACATGGGTGGAAAAGGGTGAATGAATAATGATTCATGGCGAGATGAGGGAAAAGGTTGCTGGAAAAGTAGAAGAATGGGTGACTGACTGGAGGGTTGTATAAAGGTTAAACAAATATGAAGAATTTGTGGTTATGATGAAAGTTGGAACAAAGATGATACTGAGAGATGCTAAAAGAGAGAGTTAAAAATGAAAAGCAAACTACTTGAGAGGGTGAAATAAACATTACGAAGAAATTTCCTCTCACTGTTGAATGCTCTCAATGTTTTATCACTTACTAGTCAAGTTTGCAATAACACTGAGTGTTCTGTATAAACCAGGGAAATCGTGGATTTTTTTTAAACCTTTATTTAACTAGGCAAGTCAGTTAAGAACAAATTCTCGGAACACTGCCTTGTTCAGGGGCAGAATGACAGATTTGTACCTTGCCACCTTGGGGATTTGAACTTGCATCCTTTCAGTTACTAGCCCAATGCTAGTAACTGCACCTATCAATATACTATGGAGAAACATTAATCCACAGCTGTCTTTGAAGGCGTGTTGCCTAACATAGTTACAAAGTCATATTGGCTATATTGTAAAAATGCATGAAAAAATACGCTTTCTGGCCTTACTATAAGGTTAGGGTTAGCAGTGTGGTTAGGGTTAGGTTTAAAATCACATTATAAGAAGAGAAATTGTAGAACTAGGCAGGGCTCATGACTGTGTGTGTGTATGTGTGTGTGTGTGTGTGTGTGTGCGTGTGCGCGCGCTCTGGGTACCCTCTCAGTGCTAGGGAAAAACATGCCTGTCTGCCTGCCTGGGTAGTGTTCTGTTGAGGCAGGCTGAGTGTGTTCCTGCAGGCCTGAGCTGTCGGTCAACAGGGCAGGCTCCAACATGAAACCAGCATAGCGGTTGCTGCAGTAACCATGGAAACGTGGATGGAAACAAAGGAATCATGATGTTCTTAATGTGTGGAAAGAGAAATGTGGAATGGAACTAACAGGCAAACAGGGAAGGGACATGGAATATACACAGTGGGTTTTGAAAACGGGTAGCCTATGCATAACAAGTATGTGTGTGCTATCTCAGAGCTGTAAAATAGTAATCCTCACAATGGTTTCTCTTTGGATCATGATGAAAGCTACAGCATATGAAACACAAAACAATACACACACAGCCAGAACACATCCAGCAGAGCAGGCATTGAGAATGGAAATGTTTTTCTCCCTGTCCGTTAGGCGTGAGAGAGGGGTTCACTCTGGGTGGAGTGGCCATCTGTTCTGTGGGGGTAAAGAGGGACATGTGATAACACAGAAAGGGGAGGGGGTAACAATCAGAAGGTGCGGGGAGAGACACAGAGACTCGGGGTTCCAGTCAAACAGACAAAGCAGAGAAGAAACATATACAGCCTGCTCCGCTCTAGGCTCAGCGATGGGAGAACAAGAGGGGGTGATGAGTATGTGTACATCTTCTATCAGTCTGAGTCAGACATACACTGTGTTAGTCACCACCACCTGGTTTTATCTTTCACATGAACAAGACCTTATCAACCTTCAACACCCCCACATGTCCACCCTCCACCTCCGCTGTGTGTGCGCGGTGGTTGTGTGTGAGTACAGTACTTGTTTGAGAAAAACATAGTGTATTCCTGTGTATTATTTTCAGATTGGTCGAACAGAGACTGCAGTGAATAACCTGAATCCAGTGTTTGGGGTGAAGTTTAAGGTGGACTACCATTTTGAGGAGGTCCAGAAGCTCAAGTTTGCCCTGTTTGATGAGGACAAGTGCAGCAGCCAGCTGTATGAGCATGACTTCCTGGGAGAGTACATCTGTACACTGGGGGTGGTATGCTACATGTCACACTGTTCTTGGAGTCTGTCTGTGACACCTTTCTGCACCTGTTTATCACTTGTTTATGTTTATCTGCAGTTGGGCATTTCACCCCTCACTCACTTCTCTCTCTCTGGTCTGTGACCTTTAGATTGTGTCCAATAAGAAACTTCACCGACCACTGACCTTGGCCAATAGCAAGCCAGCTGGGAAGGGAACCATCACAGTGAGTACATCATGCTTATATACCTCATTCCCTCATTCCCACAAAGAAATCCAAGAACCATAAACATGTCCACACACACACACACACACACACACACACACACACACACACACACACACGCAGTAACAGTTTGTCTTGTATGCAGATAACTGCGCTGGAACTGTCAGACAATAGAATAATCACATTGACATTGTGTGGGAGAAAGCTTGACAAGAAGGTAAGAGTTACTGCTACTATATTATCATCTCTGTTGAAAGGTTCTTACTTAATATTTGGAACAACAATAATATTTTGTCCATTTATATTTTACATTTGAGTCATTTAGCAGATGCTCTTATCCAGAGCTACTTTAATTAGTGCATTCATCTTAAGCTAGTTAGGTGGGACAACCACATATCACAATCATAGTATGTACATTTTCCCTCAAAGTTGCAAAGTCAGAGATAGTAAGAGGGAAAAACAGTCAAGTGCAAGAGTTAGTTCACACAATTGTATTTGTATTTTTATACTGGTATGCTGGCAGCTTTGTGGGCCATCGTCAAAACAGATTGTTTTGTTTTGTAGGATTTCTTTGGTAAATCAGACCCCTACCTAGAGTTCCATAAGCAAGGAGATGATGGGAAATGGATGTTAGTCCACAGGACAGAGGTGAGTTGTTCGGGGTGGCTGTTTAAACTATTTAAATGTCAATACTGCCGAACTGAGTGTGTTATATCACTAAACAAGGTGTCTTACCACCTGCTGACAACAGTAACTGGATAGGCTTGGATTTGCTTCTGAGTTCTGTATTCCAAGTAACATGGAAGAAGTGTTCTCACTGTACCTGTTCTTGTTCTGCAGGTGATAAAGAACACACTGGACCCGGTGTGGAAGCCCTTCACAGTACCACTCATCTCCCTCTGTAACGGGGACGTGGACAGGAGCATCAAGGTGAGTAAGGTTTATCAACATGTGCATATTCATCTGAGGGCGATGGTATGAAAATGGAATCCCCTTTAGATACAGTATGTAGATAGCCAAATACATTTTAAGAAGTTATGTATTGTGGTATTACTGTATGTTGTCTCGTATTTTAGGTACTGTGCTATGATTACGACAACGATGGAGGCCATGACTTCATTGGAGAGTTTCAGACCACTGTCAACAAGATGAGTGAAGCCCAAAATTCACTGGAGGTGAGGGATGGATTTGAGAGCTACTCCAGTTTATCTATGGGGGTTTGTTCTGTATGCTTTAGTCATGCTGTGATGTGGATCAAACACAATTTTTACATTGTCTCAACTCTCAGTGTTCTCCATACTGTGAGTGGATGACTCACTTAAGGCACTGCAGTTAACACAGCAGTTAACACAGCAGTTAACACAGCAGTTAACACAGGTCACCATTTCTGAATGGAAGACACTTGTTCATTTGGATATTCACAAGAGCTTATCTACGCCTTGTTTTTAACCTCGTTAATACATGTTGGGTTATGGTTTATTTTACAGCCCGGCCACACCTGGAGAGAGAAGTATAGGAACAGCTCTGTATTTGACTTACGTTGTTCGCTCCTGACTTCCTGTTGAAAACCTTGTGTCATTAGCTAATGGCAGAAATGCAAATACAGCCGATGTGAGAAAGAGTGTACATTGTGTGGATGTGCAGAGGTGTCCCAGTGATAATTTCTTACTCTGTGTTCTTCTGCTCCAGATCGAATTTGAATGCATTAATCCCAAGAAACAGAAGAAGAAAAAGAGCTACAAAAACTCTGGAATCATCATTCTGAAGTCATGCAAGGTGAACCAAAACACATAGAGTCTAATAGATATAGTGTACACTATCCCTCTTAATGACTAATTAGTCAACCCACTATGGCAACTGCAAAATGCATATTAAGTCTAAAAGGAGACTGCCTTTTAATTCAATTATGAATGCACATTAAATCCTTATGCACACAGCTAAAGACTTTCCTTCATAATATTTTTTTATTACAAACAAAATGCCTGTAATTTTGGTTTTGCTGCAGGCAGGGATTAGAGTAATGGCTCAAATTGCTATTAAATGTATTTATTAATATCAGCACAAAACACCTGTCAGTCTCACACAGTCAACCAGGGGCTGCCTGCAGTAATCACCTTTGTTCAGGCAGCCAATTTCTGAGTATGGAGACTACTCAATCCTATCAAAGTGCCACTTCCGTGCCTCCTCCAATTATTTATCTATAGGAAAAATCATTTGAACTTGCTACAGTATGGATGGAATGGTATGAGCAGAGTTAGAATAATCTTTGAATACTGTCTCCTCAGGTTGAAAGGGACTATACCTTCCTGGACTATATTTTAGGTGGATGCCAAATCATGTTCACTGTGAGTATGTCATCACTTACCTCAATGTGTCTCCCACGTTCTACCTGTAAACTCTGACCCTGTACTCCCACTCTCTACCTGTAATCTCTGACCCCGTACTCCCACATTCTACCTGTAAACTCTGACCCTGTCCTCTAACGCTCTACCTGTAAACTGTGACCCCGTACTCCCACTTTCTACCTGTAAACTCTGACCCTTTACTCCCACTCTCCTAGTGGCCGGTTATTTAATGCAGGAAAACTGAAATCCGTTTTATCTAATTTCTACCAGCATGTCACCTGTGCAACTAGAGGCTAAAAACTCTAGATCACCTTTACTCCACAAACAGAGATGCATACAAAGCTCTTCCTCACCTTCCATTTGGAAAATCTATCCTCCTGATTCCTGCTTACAAGCAAAATCTCAAACAGGAAGTATCAGTGACTCGCTCAATATGGAAGTGGTCCAATGCTAATCTACAGGACTTTCGCTAGCACTGCCTGGAATATGGAACTCATCTGATGGCATTGAGGAGTTTACCACATCAGTCACCGGCTTTATTAATATGTGCATTGATGACGTCGTCCCCACAGTGACTGTACGTACATATCCAAACCAGAAGCCATGGATTACAAGCAACATCCGCACTGGGACTGAAGGCTAGAGCTGCTGCTTCAAAGGAGCTGGACACTAACCCCGACTCTTATAAGATATCTCGCCAAACCATAACCACAAACCATCAAACAGGCAAAGTGTCAATACAGGACTAAGATCGAATCCTACTACACCGGCTCTGATGCTCGTCGGATGTGGCAGGGCTTCAAAAATATCACGGATTACAAAAGGAAACCGAGTCATGAGCTGCCGAGTGACGCGAGTCTACCAGGCAAGCTAAAAATGCCTTCTATGCTCGCTTCGAGGCAAGCAACACTAAATCATGTGTGAGTGCACCAGCTATTCCAGATGACTGTGTGATCACGCTCTCCATAGCCGTGTGAGCAAGACCTTTAAACAGGTTAACATTTACAAGGCCGCAGGGCATGTCGAATTACCTGTACACGCACTCAGAGCATGTGCTGACCAGCTGGCAAGTGTCGTCACTGACATTTTCAACATCTCCCTGACCAGTCTGTAATACCTATATCTTTGAAGCGGACCACCATCCCTGTGCCCAAGAATGCCAAGGTAACCTGTCTAAATGATTATCACCCTATAACATTCACATCTGTAGCCATTAAGTGCTTTGAAAGGCTGCTCAGGACTCACATTAACACCATCATCCCAGACACCCTGGACCCACTACAATTCACATACTGCCCCAACAGATCCACAGATAACGCAATCTCTACTGCTCTCCACACTGCCCTTTCCCAACTGGACAATAGGAACACCTACAGTACGTGAGGATGCTGTTCATTGACTACAGCTCAGTGTTCAACACCATAGTGCCCTCCAAGCTCATCACTATGCTAAGGACCCTGAGTCTGAACACCTCCCTCTGCAACTACTCCAACTAGATCTTGGACTTCTTGACGCCCCCAGGTGGTGAGGTTAGGCATCAACACGTCAGCCACGCTGACCCTCAACATGGGGGCCCCTCAGGAGTGGGTGCTTAGTCCCCTCCTGTCACTAACGTAACGCAGTTTCTCTGGGCCTCCGCAAGGTTGAAGTATAGACTACCGATCTCTGTCCATGGTGCTGAAATTTAGACATGTCTATGCGGCTTCATGCCTATCGAATCGATGATATGCTTTCTGTGGTGCCAGGGCTTAGCGTAGCTTTAACTAAAGGATACATGCTTATTGGTAGGCCTATTTGATCATAATTTTCTCATGTTATGCCTAACATTTCACGAAGCTGTACACGGTGTTGCAATGCTGCCATTTTTAGACTGCTGGCTGACTTGTTCAGTAATTAATGTTGGATATTCGAACATTGCAGATTGTAAAATAAATGTTAGATGCAACAGCATACGTTTTTTTAAAATATAATCAACTGTCCTCTATAGGCTACCTGAATCTGCATGACATGAGCCGTCCTCACGCTCTCTCCCAGCTTGGATAGAAAGTTGTGCACAAACATGTAATAAAAAAAAAGTAATAATAGACACACAATGAGTAACAATAACTTGGCTATATACAAGTTAGTGCAAATAGGGTCAATGCAGATAGTTAAGAAATAGCTACCTGGACTAACTATTAAGCAGGTTTGTAGCCTGGGGGTAGAAGCTGTTCAGGGTCCTGTTGGTTACAGACTTGTTGTACCGCATCGGTACCGCTTGCCATGCAGTAGTAGAGAGAACAGTCTATGACTTGGGTGGCTGGAGTCTGACAGTTTTTAGGGTACTTTTCTGACACCGCCTGGTATAGAGGTCCTGGTTGGCAGGGAGCTCGGCCCCAGTGATGTCCTGGGTCGTACGCACTACCCTCTGTAGCGCCTTACAGTTGATGCCAAGCACTCTGAGGAACCTCATTGTGTGTCTATTATTACTTTTTTTTATTATTACATGTTTTATTGTTCTATTATTTCTCTATTTCTTTGCCTCTGCATTGTCAGGAAAGGCCTGTTGCTTACGAAGCATGGGCGTCATGTGACGAATACAATTTGACTTTCTTTTTTGACATACAACAAAGAAACAAAAAAACAAACACACTTGCATATGTTACTTCATTCATAGAAAGCACACTATAGTACTGTAAATCTTTGGAAACATGGAACAGGTTCTTCGAGGTTTAAAAAGGCTTCCAAAGTTTATAATTTCCACTTTAAAATGTCAGACTTGATTTACCCTAACTATAAATGTATAATCCACACAACATTTCAAATTTCCTGTTGCTCAAGGATTATTTTCCTGCTGTGAGAAACTGGTCAAATTAAGATCTTGTAGGTTACAGATTTCTCCATAGGAGAGTAACATTCTTCTTCGTCCTCCTCTGACGAGGAGTAAGTGTAACGGTTTTCTTTACTTGAAGGAGAGGCGGACCAAAACGCAGCGTGGTGGTTATTCATGTTTAATTTAAAAAGACACTATACATGAATAAACTAACAAAACAAGAAACGTGAAAACTCAAAACAGCCCTATCTAGTGCAAACACAGAGACAGGAACAATCACCCACAAACACACAGTGAAACCAAGGCTACCTAAGTATGATTCTCAATCAGAGACAACTAATGACACCTGCCTCTGATTGAGAACCATACTAGGCCGAAACATAGAAATACCCAAATCATAGAAAAACAAACATAGACTTCCCACCCCAACTCACGCCCTGACCATACTAAATAATGACAAAACAAAGGAAATAAAGGTCAGAATGTGACAGTAAGAAATGTCAGACCAATGCGCAGCGTGGTAAGTGTTCATCCTTTTAATAAACTGAACTGAACACTAAATACAATGTAACAAAAGAGAACAAACGAAACAGCTCTCCGTCAGGTGCAACACACAGAAAATCATCCACAAAACACAATAGAAAACAGGCTAACTAAATATGGTTCTCAATCAGGGACAACGATTGAGAGCTGCCTCTGATTGAGAACCATACCAAGCCAAACACAGAAATAGCAAATCATAGAAAAACTAACATAGACAACCCACCCAACTCACGCCCTGACCATACTAAAACAAAGACATAATAAAAGAACTAAGGTCAGAACGTGACAGTACCCCCCCCCCCCCAACGGTGCGGACTCCGGACGCAAAACTTAAACCTATAGGGGAGGGTCTGGGTGGGTGTCTGTCCGCGGTGGCGGCTCTGGCGCGGGACGTGGACCCCACTCCACCATAGTCCTTCTCTGCCTCTTTACCCGCTTCTGTGGCCTCTTTAAAGCGGCGACCTTCGCCGGCGACCTCGGACTGGGGACCCAAGCCACCGGTCCCGAATGGACGGGAGACTCCGGCCGCTCCGGACAGAGGGGAGACTCCGGCCGCTCCGGACAGAGGGGAGACTCCGGCCGCTCCGGACAGACTGGAGACTCCGGCCGCTCCGGACAGACGGGAGACTCCGGCCGCTCCGGACAGACGGGAGACTCCGGCCGCTTCGGACAGACGGGAGACTCCGGCCGCTCCGGACAGACGGGAGACTCCGGCAGCTCCGGAGACTCCGGAAGCTCCGGACAGACCGGAGACTCTGGCAGCTCCGGGCAGACGGGAGACTCTGGCAGCTCCGGACAGACGGGAGACTCCGGCAGCGCTGGTCATGAGGAAGACTCTGGCAGCACTGGACAGGCAGGAGCACCTGTAGGGAGGAGACGGAGAGACAGCCTGGTGCGGGGGGCTGCCACCGGAAGGGCTGGTGCGTGGAGGTGGCACCGGATAGACTGGACCATGAAGGCGCACCTGAGCTCTCGAGCACCGAGCATGCCCAACCTTACCTGGTTGAATACTCCCTGTAGCCAGGCCAGTGCGGCGAGGTGGAATAGCCCGCACTTGGCTGTGCTGATGAACCAGGGATACCATGCGTGGTGCCATCTACCCAGGCCCGAGGAGACGCACTGGAGACCAGATACGCTGAGCCGGCTTCATGGTACCTGGCTCGATGCCCACTCTAGCCCGGGCCGATAAGAGGCGCTGCTATGTATCGCACCAGGCTATGCCTGCACACTGGGGACACCATGCGCCTCACGGCATAACACCGTGCCTGTCCGGTCCCTCTCTCTCCATGGTAAGCATGGGGAATTGACGCAGGTCTCCTACCTGACTTCGCCACACTCCCCGTGTGCCCTCTCCCAATACATTTTTGGGGCTGCCTCTCGGGCTTCCAGCCACGCTGCCATGCTGCCTCCTCATACCGCCGCCTCTCAGCTTTCGCTGCCTCCAGCTCTGCCTTGGGGCGGTGATATTCCCCAGCCTGTGCCCAGGGTCCTTTGCCGTCCAGGATCTCCTCCTATGTCCAGGAGTCCTGAGATTGCTGCTGCTGCTGCCCGTTACCACACTGCTTGGCCCTTTGGTGGTGGGTGATTCTGTAACTTTCGTCTTCGTC
Organism: Oncorhynchus masou masou; assembly: GCF_036934945.1. Lineage (NCBI taxonomy): Eukaryota > Metazoa > Chordata > Actinopteri > Salmoniformes > Salmonidae > Oncorhynchus > Oncorhynchus masou. The sequence goes on from NC_088242.1 coordinate 75,465,400, forward strand.
CTCCTCTGACGAGGAGTACAAAATGTCAGACCAATGCGCAGCGTGGTAAGTGTTCATCCTTTTAATAAACTGAACTGAACACTAAAGAGAAAGTAACAAAAGAGAACAAACGAAACAGCTCCGTCAGGTGCAACACACACTAAACAGAAAAGAATCACCCACAAAACACAATAGAAAACAGACTCCCTAAATATGGTTCTCAATCAGGGACAACGATTGACAGCTGCCTCTGATTGAGAACCATACCAGGCCAAACATAGAAATAGCAAATCATAGAATCAAATCAAATCAAATTTTATTTGTCACATACACATGGTTAGCAGATGTTAATGCGAGTGTAGCGAAATGCTTGTGCTTCTAGTTCCGACAATGCAGTAATAACCAACAAGTAATCTAACTAACAATTCCTAAACTACTGTCTTATACACAGTGTAAGGGGATAAAGAATATGTACATAAGGATATATGAATGAGTGATGGTACAGAGCAGCATAGGCAAGATACAGTAGATGGTATCGAGTACAGTATATACATATGAGATGAGTATGTAAACAAATTGGCATAGTTAAAGTGGCTAGTGATACATGTATTACATAAGGATGCAGTCGATGATATAGAGTCAATGATAGTCGATGATATATGAGATGAATAATGTAGGGTAAGTAACATTATATAAGGTAGCATTGTTTAAAGTGGCTAGTGATATATTTACATCATTTCCCATCAATTCCCATTATTAAAGTGGCTGGAGTTGAGTCAGTGTCAGTGTGTTGGCAGCAGCCACTCAATGTTAGTGGTGGCTGTTTAACAGTCTGATGGCCTTGAGATAGAAGCTGTTTTTCAGTCTCTCGGTCCCAGCTTTGATGCACCTGTACTGACCTCGCCTTCTGGATGAAGAAAAACTAACATAGACGACCCACTCAACTCACGCCCTGACCATACTAAAACAAAGACATAATAAAAGAACTAAGGTCAGAACGTGACAAGTAGGAGAAAATCGTCATTGGTCTATTTTTGGCTAAGGCTGATGAGAGAAACATTGTGCGTCCCTGGTGATGTCACACCTTTGTGTCAGAGCTCTATTATTGGCCAGCCGGTGTATTTATCTCCAATTGTGCTGAAACATTGTCTACCACCATTTACGTATCCATGCTACCGTGAAATACTCGGAGGATCTGTTCCCTTTGTGGTGCCAAAATATGTGCATGATCTATTTTCCTATTTTCTCAGCAAAATAGCTCCACCTGTATTTTATTATTTCCTGAATGGCAACATTAACTTTCCATGAATGTTTTATTCTGCCACACCTCTTTAGTTACTTGTATGTGACCAGATGTGTTTATTTATGTGGTTGTGGACCACAGACATTGTTCTGATTAACAGGCTCCATGTGTGGTCCTGTTCAAGAAATGATTTTCTCCCCGTGTTATTGTCAGAAAAATGTTTAAAGCAAATGGAACATTTGTGTTGCCATAGTTACTGTGATTTGTGCCGAAGCCAGACAATGTCTTTGCAGAAATAACAGAGGGAGAGACTGAAAACAATAATAGGAACATGACTGGAGACTATCTATCTCCATGGTTTGGCTTTTGTGTTTGTAATGTATCCATAATGTTTTTGTCCTTTTAGTTGACATTTTCTAAAAACCTAGCTGCTAGGCAGGACATTTGAAATGAATCCTGACAGTTTTACAAAATGTTTCCCATTTTAAAAGAGGAGGTACTACAATTTATACTGGGACAATTATATTTGTATTAAAAAATATGTTCAAAACACCAGTAGTAACACCTTAATCATCTACCTTAATCCAATATGATAATTAAAATGATTTAAAGACTTCACACCTGCATGTTATAATTCAGTCAAGATCGGTGTCTGAGAAAGAATGTGAATCTAAATCCTCAAAGGTGCATCCTGCAGTTCTCTTAACCTGCTTTCTTTTGTCAGAGTTCTTTGATTTGTCTCACAGAGAAAGATGTTCTCTCTCTCTGTTCCACTGCATTCGATCAGATTTAGCATGCACCTAATCCTAATCTGTTAGAGGGGAAATCTTCTCTACAGAGATGCAGATGAGAACCCTGCTCATATATAGACTGGAACTAGAGACTACAATGTTTGCAGTAGTTGCATGGGAAAACACATTGACTATATAACACAGTAGTATAGCATTTTATTAAAAGCAGCTTTAGACTATTTGTCAAACTAGCCTAGAGGTCAGACCTGCAGTGTGGAGTGGTGCTTAGTTGACCAGTGTTAAGACTTGTAGTCATTCATGAGGTCATCTGATTGTACATTGGGTTAGGTTGTACCCATTAGGTTGTATCCAGAGTTAAAGGTATGGTTAAGAAACATGGTCATTCATCTGGACTAAATTGAGATGAAGCTAAAGATTTGAGTCAGTTCCCTGCTCATGCAGAGTAGCAGAACACTCATTACATTGCCTAGGGCTTGATTGAGATGCAGGGGATTGGGCATATGAAGTGGCACCCTGATTCTGTCAGATCGCATCTCTCTCTCCCTTTCCCTCTCTTTCTGTCTTTCTCACCCTTTCTCTCTCTCTTTCTCTCTCTTCTCTTTTTCTCCTCACCTTGTCCATCTATTGTCTAATAGAGGCTGTCCAGTTATCAGCCACAACTTTGGTAGGAACTGGAGGAGATCTGAGTAGAAGCAATGCTCTCTGATAGGATTGCTGGTTAAAGGCATTAGCATGGACTGAATGAAGATGTGGGCTTGGGAGGGCTTGTTGAAATCTTTGAGTTAATTACCATGTTTATATTGTAACCATCTTTGCCCGAGGACAGGATCCTGAAATAAGGCTCTGTAAGATTCACTGGATTCTTTTTATATGCTCCACACCTTTGTTCATATTTAAGCTGATTTATAGGCTTTGTTTGTGTTTGTGAGCATGTCTGTCTCCTGTCTTGCTATTCCTGTAGGTTGGCATTGATTTCACAGCGTCTAATGGGAACCCTCGGGAGGCCTCCTCTCTTCACTTCATCAACCCTCTGGGCAGCAATGAGTACTTGTCCGCCATCCTGGCTGTGGGCCAGATCATCCAGGACTATGACACGTGAGTCCCATTAGTGTAAACAGTAATAACAGGACTCAATATGATCAAATCACAGATATATAAAGTATTATATTGTATACATCACAGTCATAAGTCACTAAAAGGTCCCTTCAACTCTTCTAATTCTGTCTACTCAGTCATATTCTTTGTCACTCATTGTTTCTGATAAAGTACCAATCTGAGTTTATTGAGAAATTCCATAATGTAAAATTGCATGTTGAATTCTGATGAAGTTGCTTTTTACTCATCCCTGTCAATCTGTTGCCCTCCTTCCTTAGTGACAAAATGTTTCCTGCTCTGGGATTTGGGGCTCAACTCCCTCCAGACTGGAAAGTAAGTGTATAAACTGTCTACGTGTGAGGGTGTGTCTTCACGGCACACTACATATGATAGACGTAGAGCCAAAAGTAATGCTAAAGAGAAGAGGGAGACTGGAAGACACCGGCATCCCAGAGTATGTATAAAACATGCATATTCCAATAATTATGCAACTGTAATCCCATCTGCGTTGCCATGGCACTGCACTGATGTAAAGGACAACTGAATAAGGAGGCTGAGCAACAGAAATGGACAGAATATTTAGCATTGCGTTCAGATACTTTATGGGAAGTTTTTAGGGAGGTTAAATCCATCAGAGAGGACTAGAGGAAGAAGAGAGGGAGAGGTTGAAACAATTGGAATGAAAGGGCAGTGCAGGGATGGGAATGTATGTAATGGATTTGGAGAGGAGGAAAGCAAGAAAGAACAGATCATGTGAAGCAGGGGGAATGGAGGAAGAGAAAATGCTTGTCACACAATTCACTGCTTTTCCCACCTGCTACAATCATACAATGGAAATGCATATTTCTAGTGCCCCCACATCTCTCACATCTCAGCCATTGGAAATTCTCAATGTACAATTTCTGCACCTGAGGAGACCTATTTTTCTCTCCTGTACCTGCAGGTGTCTCATGAATTTGCCATCAACTTTGACCCCACCAATCCCTTCTGCCAAGGTGAGCAACTATTATGTTTTCTGTAACCCCTGTTAAAAACCTTATTACAATGTACTCACTGCAGGCTGCACTTATTAGGGTTTGTTTCTTCCTTTATCCTTGGAGTGGGTGTTATTTCTCATTCATTTGAGAACTACCATACTTAGCCCTCTGTCTGCTGGTGAGGGTGCTGGTTTGTGCTGGTTTCCATGTGTGATTCCTGTTTCCTATGGTCAGGCGTGGAGGGGATTGCCCAGGCCTACTCTGTCTGCCTGCCTCACATCCGTTTCTACGGCCCCACCAACTTCTCCCCCATCATCACCCATGTGGCCCGCTTTGCCACCCAGGCCCTTCAACAGGAGACTGCTGCGGTGAGGATTGCTTGTTATCAATATTAGGATTTCTAGTTTCATTCTTTTATTGCTTATCCATTTTCATTTGATTGAATCTGTCATTTTCCTGTTGAAGATGTCCATCCGACTCATGTTATTAGTATCGGTCAACATTACCAGTTCCAAATTATATGTAAATCCCCCCACATGACCAATGCTTATTATCTTTAAAGGCGGGTGCACTTTGTAGTAAACACAAGCACTGTTCCACTGCCCAGGGCCAGATGTAACAGTAACCCAGAGCTCCTGAAGTCACAGAACCTTTAAACATGCACAAGGTCGAAGAGGTATATAGGGTACTAGGGGGTAACTGCCCCCACCCCCTATAATTCACATTAAGACCACAAGATGTCACCAAATATTTTTTTCAACACTTTCCTTGGCTGCCACTGCTCTTGCTCAACAACAAAAAATCTTCTGTGTCATCACAACTTTTGGAGATATTTCAACAAAACGATTTTGTGGTAAATTGATACAATTTTCTTACATTTTGAAAAAGTTGTAGATATATTCCAATGAAGTTAGATCTCTCATTGTTTTAAATATACAAGTAGGAAAGCCTTAATCCACTTGTTTAGAGATACATTTTCATTTTCTTCTCGAAAAGTAGTAATATGTTGGATGAGTGTGTTGGGGGCAACAAGCCCCCCATTTATGGTTATGAATGTGTTTCTACTAGTCATTTAGACAATGACTAGCCTAGTTAGTGCTAGTTTATGCTAACTTTCTAGCTAGAAACTTCCCTAGCAGTAAATGCTAGCCAGCTAGCAAGTTAGCATAAGCTGCTAGAAGTGCTAGCTAGCAACCTTACTACCAGATAGTTTGACATAACATACATAAAAAATCTAACGTAACTTAATTTCAGTTGTCAATGTGTCCACAAGTGACTGATAGCTTTACAGTTAATGTTACTTTATAGCCTTTTGCATTTTATGTCATATAGCTAGATACGTAGCTAGCTATGTTTTTAAGAGAGAGCTTTTCAATTGGCATCTCTCCCCTTGTTTTCAGTCACAGGAGGGGACATGGATTAGGTGTGAGCAGTGCAGGAGGTGGACTCATGAGTTGTGCTCCAATTTGACTGGGGATAGCTTGTTTTGTGACCCATGTACAAATTAGAATTGTGCAATGGCAGAGCATAAGAGAGTTGCCTCCAATGTTACGCTGAATTAATTAGTTAAGTCATTATTATGAATTATTCAATTCCAATGTTATTTAATGTCATTAGTTATATTCCATTCCAATATTATATTCTAATTAATATTTTTTGAATTAATTAAAAACAACTATTGAAACCCTTTTGCTCCTGAATGTAATTTTAAAGACTGTTGGGATTGAAAATCTTGCATTATATAAATCATATTTAGTGTAATTGTACAAAATGGATTGTATGGAAAAGGAACAACAAAGAAAGAACAAATAAAATGAATATGCAGGTCAGTTAAAACAAGGGACTTAACATCAAATCTCCTCATAGTGCGGATATTAATGGTGACATGTGCAACGCCATTCCCCCTCCCCATATTTTATTTAAATAATACAAATAAGACATCTAGACTTCGCTTATAAGTATTACTTACGAAAGAATTTTAAAATAAAACTGATTAAATGGATTTTAACACCCTATGCCATAATCTTCTACCGGGGTAAATGACACCCCGGGGGCCAAATGCCCCAGGGGAGTGGGGGGGGGGGGGCAGTTACCCAGGTACTTTTTTTTAAAAGCCCCTTTTCTAAAACAACATTTCATGAAATTACAAAAAAAGTGTAAACTGTAGCCATTTATTTCCCTTTATAGTTTATTTGCCTAAGTATGACCTTTATCCACATACCAATTTTTTCCCCAAATGTTGCTTTTTTTGTGTCTTCAATTACACATTGCTGGTTACTCCCAGGTACCCTACTACTGAGCCATTACATGACGTCTTCTTGTTCCAGGTAGAGGTTTTTATAGAAAGATTCGTATCCATGGAAACTTACCCTCACCCTTGCTGAAGCAACTCAAAAAACATATTTAACAATATTGGAAATAGCTGGAGTGATGTCTACATCATCAACTCTATACGCAACCTATTCAAACACTTTGTACTCATGCCTGTTTTTACCACAATAGTGCTCTGTATTCTGCCTCTCATGCATAATGAGACATAACAGGCTCTAGCTTATTGGTAAAGTCATAACAGTTACAGAGTAAAGAGTCCATCTCATTGGACAGCCTTCCCTGTACGAATAATTGTTTTCTGTGTCCATCAGACAGGCTTGTTTCCCTCAGAGCTGCTCAACATGCTGTAATTAGAAAATAATGAGTCCCCTTACTGCTGTTCACACGGGCCTATCAGCAAGCTGTGTGTTTTCTGTGTGTGTGTGTGTGTGTGTGTGTGTGTGTGTGTGTGTGTGTGTGTGTGTGTGTGTGTGTGTGTGTGTGTGTGTGTGTGTGTGTGTGTGTGTGTGTGTGTGTGTGTGTGTGTGTGTGCGCGTGTGTGCGCGTGCGTGTGTGCGTGCGTCTGTGCGTGCGTGCATTTTGGACTCAGGGTATGTAAGACTGGGAGTTGGATCTAGCACTAACAGATCCTAATTGCTGTGTGGAAAAACCTCAAATCTCTGATTCTTGTTGTCTGTTCAAAGTCAGCAGAGGCATTTTGAAAATCGCTCTTATTACCAGCCCAGAGCAGAAGAGAGCAGCTATTAAAACCCCCCTTTCAATTCTAGTTATTTATAGAAGGTGATTCAGTGAACAAATGTTCCCTCTTTTCCTTTTGTTGTTCATGGGTTTTAATGACTAATGAGGCGAAGGCCCAGAGTTCTGCTCCATTCTGTTGCCGCCTGTCTGTCTCTGCTACAGGAGAGGTTCTGACTCTAGACAGAGATGCAGCACTGGAGAGTGTGACAGTAAGGATGTGACAGTGGCCACGTTTGAGGAGATCACTTTTGTCAAGTCGGGTACCATCGTTGGTCACCGTCTTTCAAAGTGTGTTGCATTATGAGGATAGAAATGGTGCGACTTGTGCCTGCATGTTATCAAAAATCATGTGTTCAAAGGTCATAAAGTTTCGGCTGCAGTCGTCTGCGCATTTCTACAGTTGCTCTTCACCAATTCATCCTGGAGCATCACCTGCATTGTGGGAGGCTCTATTGTCAACCAATCATTAGGGTGTTTTTGTTTGACACACACGAACGTGACACTCATGTTCATGAGTGTGTGAAATGGGGATTGGAGACATGTTTATTTCAACATTTTAAAGAGCAACTTTTATAAACAATGGCAACGCTGGCATGTTGCACCGAGCCTTGCTGTTGGAAAACCACCTCGACTTTAGTCTACAGTCTGTTGCTTTCTCCTTACCACTCAAACAAGCCCAGTGACTCTTACATTTTGTCATTTAACAGATGCTCTGGATTTATAGTAGTGAGTTCATAAATGTTACTACTTTTCCCCCTTGGGATCAAACCCACAATCCTGACATTACAAGCGCCATGCTCTACCAACTGAGACACAAGAGACTCTAGTGTAAACAGACTAGACATGCTGACCAGGACATGCTTTTCTTCCAGGGAAGGAAGACTGACCAGGACATAATGTGCAAAGTTAAGGATATACAGTAGCTAACATTCTTATACCCTAAAAATAGTGAAAATACAGCCCAGACCCCTCATTGGACCTTCTGTTTCCTGGCTTCACATTCAGATGTACACAGCATGTGGGTTTGACAAGTAATAGCTTGTTATTATTAAGCATTCTTCAGATGCTCCTGGGAGCTTTATGTCCCTAATTGCACCCTGTCACCCCAGAGAAATAGGGGATAAATAGAGAAAGACCAAGGAGAGTTTTACTGCAATTTGCTGGTATATTAACTGTAAAAAACAAGATAAATTAGCTATTGTGTTCACTTCACAAGGTTTTAGAAATGGAAGAGATAAATACCTTGGTGTGTGCATGTGTGCACTCGCAAGTCACCTGCTAGGCACTGTAATTGTCTGTCCCTGTCCCTGCCTTTGATAATGATTTTGGCTGGGTGTGAGTGTGTGCAAAACGTCTGCGCTTCAGCGTGGTAGCTGTGTCTGTCTCTGTCTCTTAGATAATGATTCACTAATGAGCGTGCCTGTAAGTACATTAAAGGAGCAGACTTCACAGTGTCCACAGGAGCGGGGGCTTCTATCAAACATAGGCCAGCTCTGGTGGCCCTTCTGACGGGAAGCAGGCAGGAGCAAGGGGGCGCAACAGCAAGTATATCTGTGGGACTGTGTTTGTGTGGGAGGAAACTACTGACAAGACTACAGAGATGACTAGAGAGCAGTCAGTACAGACATTAGCCAAGCCGTGTGTGTGTTGCTGTGTTTGTGAACTTGTCAAGGTATATCTGTCTGTGTGTATTTAAGTAAAATCATGTATATTTGTGCACAGTGTTGGGTTTGTTACCTTCTAATGTAATCCATTACAGTTAGAGTTACTTGTCCAAATTGTTTATCAATAATGTAACTTTTGGATTACCCGAACTCAGTAACATAATCTGATTACTTTCAGTTACTGTTAGATTGCTTTCCCCTTCAGAGGCATTAAACGAAGACAAAAATTAATATTACCAATTGAACAACACCTATTGGAAGATAAATCAATGACAGTTTACATGGTGTGAGCTCCAAAATATTGGGACAGCGATCATTTTTTGTTGTTGTTTTGGCTCTGTACTCCAGCACTTTGAATTTGAAATGATACAATGACTATGTAGCCGAAACATCAGCTGCTAAACTGGACCTTGATAAGCTCAGGTGTGTTTCATGGCTGGATGAAAAGCCAGCACACCCAGTAGCTCTCCACATTTATGCTGACCTTTTGTATGTAGGTTACATAGAGACCACACCAATTATTGGTCATGGAAATGTGGTTGTCATGGAGAAGTCATGAAATTCCATCTGTCAAAATGTGTTAACCCTTTATTTAGTGAATAACCAGAGGTCTCTGTAGAATACTCTATGCTGGTATTTCTAGCATTCTAATGGACCTACTTGAAAAAAGACAGCTCCTGCACCTTTGTCATGCCAATTCAAGCACTGGGTAGCATCCACATTAGTGTAGAAGTGTTTACAAACATTTTCTATTCTTATTTGCAATAAAAGTTACTCCAAAATGACACCATTTATTTCTATTGGGCACAAAAGAATGATAAACACAACCAAAACAAACAGCAAGTGCACCCAACAAGTTTGTACTGTCTCAAACTTAATGTAGTCATTGCGTGCTAGGAATATGGGACCAAATACTTAACTTTTTACTACTTTAATATACATAAGTGAATTTGTCCCAATACTTTTGTATTGTACAAAACGTGCAGTAATTTCTAAATGGTTCACCCGATATGGATGAAAATACCCTCAAATTAAAGCTGACAGTACAGAGCCAAAACAACAACAAAATATGTCACTGTCAAAATACTTCTGGAGCTCACTGTAGCTGGCCGTAAACAAATGTAGCATTTTACTTTAGGGATTATGTAGGCTTCTAACACATTGCTTCCTACTTCATAATAAAGACATAATAAAAACATAATAATATGATTAGGCTATATATTTACATTAAAAACCAAAGTCTGTCAGATTTCCAGTCATTCCAATGAATTAAATACTCCTTGATCTTCAAGAATAGGACTTGGAAATAAACTCAGCAAAAAAAGAAACGTCCCTTTTTCAGGACCTTGTCTTTCAAAGATGATTCGTAAAAATCCAAATAACTTCACAATCTTTATTGTAAAGGGTTTTAACACTGTTTCCCATGCTTGTTCAATGAACCATAAACAATTAATGAACATGCACCTGTGGATCAGTTGTTAAGACACTAACAGCTTACTGTCACGCCCTGGCCATAGAGAGGCTTTTTATTCTCTATTTTTGTTAGGCCAGGGTATGACTAGGGTGGGCATTCTATGTCCTTTTTTCTATGTTTTGTATTTCTATGTCTTGGCCTGGTATGGTTCTCAATCAGGGACAGCTGTCTATCGTTGTCTCTGATTGAGAACCATACTTAGGTACCCTTTTCCCCCACCTGTTTTGTGGGAAGTTAACTTTGACTTTGTTCAGGGCACATAGTCCAAAGCTTCACGGTTTGGTTTTGTTCTTTGTTTTGTCAGCGTCATTTTTGATAAAAATAAAATGTACGCTTACCATGCTGCACCTTGGTCCAGTCCTTCAGCCAGCCGTGACACTTACAGACGGTAGGCAATTAAGGTCACAGTTATGAAAACTTAGGACACTAAAGGGGCCTTTCTACTGACTCTGAAAAACACCAAAAGAAAGATGCCCAGGGTCCCTGCTCATCTGCGTGAACGTGCCTTAGGCATGCTGCAAGGAGGCATGAGGACTGCAGATGTGGCCAGGGCAATAAATTGCAATGTCCGTACTGTGAGATGCCTAAGACAGCACTACAGGGAGACCGGATAGACAGCTGATCATCCTCGCAGTGGCAGACCACGTGTAACAACACCTGCACAGGATCGGTACATCCAAACATCACATCTGCGGGACAGGTACAGGATGACAATAACAACTGCCCGAGTTACAACAATCCCTCCATCAGTGATCAGACTGTCCGCAATAGGCTGAGAGAGGCTGAACTGAGGGCTTGGACAGGACTGGCAAAAAGTGCTCTTCACTGACGAGTCGTGGTTTTGTCTCACCAGGGCTGATGGTCGGATTCGTGTTTATCATCGAAGGAATGAGTGTTATACCGAGGCCTGTACTCTAGAGCGGGATCGATTTGGAGGTGGAGGGTCCGTCATGGTCTGGGGTGGTGTGTCACAGCATCGTCAGACTGAGCTTGTTGTCATTGCAGGCGATCTCAACGCTGTGCGTTACAGGGAAGACATCCACCTCCCTCATGTGGTACCCTTCCAGCAGGCTCATCCTGACATGGCCCTCCAGCATGACAATGCCACCAGACATACTGCTCATTCTATGTGTGATTTCCTGCAAGACAGGAATGTCAGTGTTCTGCCATATCCAGCAAAGAGCCCGGATCTCAATCCTATTGAGCACGTCTGGAACCTGTTGGATCGGAGGTTGAGGGCTTGGGCCATTCACCCCAGAAATGTCCGGAAATTTGCAGGTGCCTTGGTGGAAGAGTGTGGTAACATCTCACAGCAAGAACTGGCAAATCTGGTGCAGTCCATGAGAAGGAGATGCACTGCAGTACTTAATGCAGCTTGTGGCCACACCAGATACTGACTGTTACTTTTGATTTTGACTCCCCTTTGTTCAGGGACACATTATTCCATTTCTGTTAGTCACATGTCTGTGGAACTTGTTCAGTTTGTCTCAGTTGTTGAATCTTGTTATGTTCATACAAATATTTACACATTTCTTTTTTTGCTGAGTTTATACATTAGTCTATCTGTTTTACCTGAACAAAACCCCAAAACAAAGGATATATTAGCCTATTCTGTTGTTTATGTTTTTGTCATGGAGGACTGATTGGGCTCATTGCTTCAAAACATGGTTGAAAAAGAAATGCTGCTCTCATAGAATGGCATGCTTTGAGCACTACCGATAAGTGCTATTTGCACAGTGGTGGAAAAAGTACCCAATTGTCATACTTGAGTAAAAGTATATATGCCTTAATCGTCTGCCAGTAAAATACTACTTGAGTAAAAGTCTAAAAGTATTTGTTTTTAAATATACTTAAGTATCAAAAGTAAATATAATTGCTCAAATATACTTAAGTATTAAAAGTCAGAGTCCCTTTGGTTGTCAGGAAAAATGTATGAACTAAAAAGTACAATATTTTCTTTAGGAATGTGATGAAATAAAAGTGGTCAAAAATATAAATAGTAAAATAAAGTACAGATACACCCAAAAACTCGTACTTTAAAGTATTTTTACTTAAGTACTTTACACCACTGTATTTGTATGACGTGAAGAATTAATGCCATATGCTGCATTTGCTATACAGTAGGCCAATTGTTTACATTTTTGTTGGTGACACCATAGAATAGGAATTAGAATACTTAATTAATTTAATATGATCTCTGGGTGACACATCTCGATAATTTGCAGCTGTTGAAGTCTATCAAAATTGAGTTTAAGCATGTGTCACATTTGATGATTTGCATGTCAAAAAATGGATGACCACTGATACACATGCTGCCACTGTTTTGAACAGATTAGATTATACTATTTAGAATGAGCAGCCAGCTCACGGACGAACAGGTGCACCAGGGAGAATGCAACAAGCAGCATAAAGATGCAATAAGTGAAAACACATTATTTAACTGGGGATATCTAGCACTATATGCTAGCTAGTCAAAGGTGCAATATGCATAAATCGCTCCACCATTTCCTAGTTTCTAAAATTCTAGTAGTTCACCTAATTTCAGTTTATGTGACAAAACAAGCAAGTGTAGAGAATCATTGTACCATTAATCCACTGTGAAATGTATTTTCAATAACCAAATACATTGTACTTTCAGCTGTTTGAAGTTGGTGTACAAACCAAAAGTAAAAGACGCAAAAACTAACCTTAAGAACTGGAACAATAGAAATAGCTTACATAGAATAGATCTGCCGCTTCTTAGACTTGCTTTCAATGAGAATAACAGATAACTCACATTTCTATGTGAATTTGGTCAGTCACTAAAAAATGTACGTAATTGCAGCTTTAACATTCATTCTGAAATAACTTCATATTTAAGTTAGTCAGATATTAGTTTAGAAAAACTTGAGATTGGAGCTGGGAGCTAACTAGCTAGCTAGCTGCTTCTCAAATTTAGATCATAGTTAATTTGACCCAGAAAATATGTCAAACTGTTTTTCAATGTTTCTCAATTCATTTGATCATGCTTTGTGATACACCTGGTTTTATGGTGTTTTAGTCCACACCACATTGCCTCATCACCGACAATAGATCCTGATGAACAACATGGGGGGAAACAATTGTCCATTTTTGTCCTACCAGATCTGCATTGAGACGGTTCCAGCTAGTGTATCCCTCTGTCCTTCGACTGTTGTTGGGTGTAGTTGTCCGGTTTATCAGGTCCCAGGCTTTCATGACTGTTATGATTGTTTATTTACATGTTAATTACAATTAGCTTCTTGCTTTAGCGCCATCGGTACCTGATAGAGCAGATTTAGTCTCACATGAGGTAAGCTGTCTGGCGCCAGCAGTGGGGATTTTAGCATGTAAATCTTGGGGGGGAACCTCAACCGATTTTTTTAGATGCATGCCAGCAAAGCCACTACACTACACAACACTAAACAATACATTCATTGCACTATAACAGTGACAAATGGTGCCCACAAACTGTTAGGGTCTACATAAACCTGTTCTGACAGCAGAGCTTTCCTTCAGCACCATGGAGAAAATCCTTATCACTGCTACACCTGATTATCAACGGAGCCTCCTTTGCAGCTAAAACGTTAATTCAGCCTCATTTACTGCGTCTTTAAAAATCATAGTTGACATGGCTGACTTGCTTAAATAAATTTGGTTTCTACTGACTCCTTGACTCCTTCAACAATAACCAATGCCGACATGAGTTTAGACTTTTGAATCGTACACAAACTTTTTTACATTTATGTTCAGTAAATTCATAATGTTTATTCTTATATCATTAACACTTAGCTGTAAGTATAAGCAAGTGCAAGCAAATGAGCTGCAATAAGGTAGGCCTTCATTCAGCACTTTCAAAATGGACACAGACGGAATTTAAATAGGTGTTAGTTTAGATCAATTCAGCAGATGTTGAGGCCTTCACTTTACCCTTCTTTAAGTCACGAGAGAGAGAGAGAGAGAGAGAGAGAGAGACAGAGACAGACAGACAGAGACAGACAGACAGACAGACAGACAGACAGACAGACAGACAGACAGACAGACAGACAGACAGACAGACAGACAGACAGACAGACAGACAGAGTGGTTAGCTTACCATATGGAGTATTTTATTAGGCCTATGTGGTCTAAAAGACAAAACAACCTTCGCAATATAATCTGGAATTCTATGGGTCAATAACTGGACTTTCACTGGGAAACATGGTTACGGACCCAACAACATTATAGTATCCCCTTGTTGTGGAGAAAAGCAATGAGCTAATTATAATACACAAAGTAAGCAAAACAAAGAAATGCATCATTCCAACATTGCCTAAAATTATTAATAAGTTACTAATGAGATATACCTATATAAGCAATATAACAATTGAGATATACAAACTATAGCATAATGGAATGGTGAGTGGATAACAGGCAAGCCGTAATTTTGAATTAAGACATGAACTAGCGAGTTTTTGTTCAGCACTTTTGAAATGGACAGCGACATAATACAGAACATGGGCCGTTGTTACAGTATTCTCCCTGTACAGTTATGGCCAAGGTTTTGAGAATGACACAAATATTAATTTCCACAAAGTTTGCTGCTTCAGTGTCTTTAGATATTTTTGACAGATGTTACTATGGAATACTGAAGTATAATTCCAAGCATTTCATAAATGTCAAAGGCTTCTATTGACAATTACATGAAGATGCAGAGTCAATATTTGCAGTGTTGACCATTCTTTTTCAAGACCTCTGCAATCCGCCCTGGCATGCTGTCAATTAACTTATGGGCCACATCCTGACTGATGGCAGGTCTTTCCTGCATAATTAATGCTTGGAGTTTGTCAGAATTTGTGGGTTTATATTTGTCCACCTGCCTCCTGAGGATTGACCACAAGTTCTCAATGGGATTAAGGTCTGGGGAGATTCCTGGCCATGAACCCAAAATATCTATGTTTTTTCCCCTTATTTCCACTTAGTTATCACTTTTGCCTTATGGCAAGGTGCTCCATCATGCTGGAAAGACATCATTCGTCACCAAACTGTTCCTTGATGGTTGGGAGAAGTTGCTCTCGGAGGATGTGTTGGTACCATTCTTTATTCATGGCTGTGTTCTTAGGCAAAATTGTGAGTGAGCCCACTCCCTTGGCTGAGAAGCAACCCCACACATGAATGGTCTCAGGATGCTTTACTGTTGGCATGACACAGGACTGATGGTAGCGCTCACCTTGTCTTCTCCGGACAAGCTTTTTTCCGGATGCCCCAAACAATCGAAACGGGGATTCATCAGAGAAGATGACTTTACCCCAGTCCTCAGCAATCCAATCCCTGTACCTTTTGCAGAATATCAGTCTGTCCCTGATGTTTTTCCTGGAGAGAAGTGGCTTCTTTGCTGCCCTTCTTGACACCAGGCCACCCTCCAAAAGTCTTTGCCTCACTGTGCGTGCAGATGCACTCACACCTGCCTGCTACCATTCCTGAGGAAGCTCTGTACAGGTGGTGCCCCGATCCTGCAGCTGAATCAACTTTAGGAGACGGTCCTGGCGCTTGCTGGACTTTCTTGGGCACCCTGAAGCCTTCTTCACAACAATTGAACCGCTCTCCTTGAAGTTCCTGATGATACGATAAATGGTTGATTTAGGTGCAATCTTACTGGCAGCAATATCCTTGCCTGTGAAGCCCTGATTGTGCAAAGCAATGATGAGACGGCACGTATTTCTTTACAAGTAACCATGGTTGACAGAGGAAGAACAATGATTCCAAGCACCACCCACCTTTTTAAGCTTCCAGTCTGTCATTCGAACTCAATCAGCATGACAGAGTGATCTCCAGCCTTGTCCTCGTCAACACTCACACCTGTGTTAACTTGAGAATCACTGACATGATGTCAGCGGTTCCTTTGTGTCAGGGCTGAAATGCAGTGGAAATGTTTTTTGGGGGATTCAGTTCATTTGCATGGCAAAGAGGGACTTTGCAATTAATTGCAATTCATCTGGTCACTCTTCATAACATTCTGGAGTATATGCAAATTGTCATCATACAAACTAAGGCAGCAGACTATGTGAAAATTAACATTTGTGTCATTCTCAGAACTTTTGGCCATGACTGTACACCAAGTCAGAAACGTAGGATAAATTACAGGCCGTATAAGCAGACAATGAAAACTTTTCTCTAAAACTGGCTATAGGCTACATGTGCACCACCAATTCAGAACAGTATAAGCTAAATTCTGAGGGGGAGAGAGACCAAATGAGTCATATGGGCTACTTACAGCTCCAATAAGTCAGTTCGTCAAATTTCTGCCCTGCTAGAGCTGCCCCAGTCAACTGTAGGTGCTGTTATTGTGAAGTGGAAATGTCTAAGAGCAACAACGGCTCAGTCGCGAAGTGGTAAGCCACTCAAGCTCACAGAACGGGACCACTGAGTGCTGAAGCGCCTAGTGCGTAAAAATTGTCTATCCTTGGTTGCAACACTCACTACCGAGTTCCAAACTACAACGTCAGCACAACTGTTTGTGAGGAGCTTCATGAAATTGGTTTCCATGGCCAAGCAGCCACACACAAGCCTAAGATCACCATGTACAACACCAAGCGTCAGCTGGAGTGGTGTAAAGCTCACCATCATTGGACTCTGGAGCAGTAGAAACGCGTTATCTGGAGGGATGAATCACGCTTCACCATCTGGCAGTCCTACAGACAAATCTGGGTTTGGCGGATGCCAGGAGAACACTACCTGCCCCAATGCATAGTGCCAACTGTAAAGTTTGGTGTTGGAGGAATAATGGTCTGGGGCTATTTTCCATGGTTTGGGCTAGGCCCCTTAGTTCCAGTGAAGGGAAACATTAACACTACAGCATGCAATGACATTCTAGACTATTCTGTGCTTCCAACTTTGGGGAAATAGTTTGGGGAAGGCACTTTCCTGTTTCAGAATGACAATACCCCTGTGCACAAAGCGAGGTCCATACAGAAATGGTTTGTCGAGATCGGTGTGCCTAATCGCCCAACATCAGTGCCCAACCTCACTAGTGCTCGTGTGGCTGAATGGAAGCAAGTCCCCGCAGAAATGGTCCAACATCTAGTGGATCGCCTTCCCAGAAGAGTGGACGCTGTTATAGCAGCAAAGAGGGGACCAACTCCATATTTAATCCCATGATTTTGGAATGAGATGTTCAACGAGCAGGTGTCCACATAATTTTGGTCAAGTAGTGTATCTCCATGGAATATTACATCATTTATGCAGCAGCATACAAGACAGAGGCCTATTTTTAGACTCCTCGTTGTTGTGCTTCGCTCACTGGAACAGAAAGGTGGTGCAGTGGTCCTTCTTGTGGGCAAACTTTGACATCAAACTTTCATCAAAATCTGGCATTCTCTGGATTTATGGTTATTTCAAGACAACTGGGAACTCTGGAAAAAAACGGTTGAATCATGATGTCAGGGATCCTCAGGTCGGAAAGTCGGAGCTCTAGAAAGAGACCCCAGTTCCTGACTTGGAATTCCGTGTTGGATGACCATTCAAAACGTATTTTCCCAGTTGTCTTGAACACACTGAAGTCGGAAATGTCTAATTTCCGAGTTTCCAGTTGTTTTGAACTAGGCATGAGTCATGCTGGATTAACAGCATAGCCACTGTATTCAACCTTTTCTGGCCAATGGTGTTGCGTGAGGATGTTTATCCATTTAAGCTTGGAAAAGTGACCCTTTCACACAGACATTTTAAATCCTTAAACCCAGACTTGGATTCCCGACTTGTTGTATAATGTTTATGTCCAATAGCCAATGAGCACCGATACGTTTTATCTACAGTTTCTCTTCATTTGACAAGGACTGAAAAGGATTTGCCAGTAGATCGTCAACTTGATTCATGGTGATGACTGCTTGTCTAGCTCGCTAGCTAAGATTTTGAAAGTATGATGTTGACATTATCAGTCCAATCAAATCTATGGTAGATATAGAATGATTTGATGTAATTTTATCTGTGGCCAATGACTTTGAGCCTTCTTGGATGGGCGCTTCTAATGTAAATCTGTGGCTGGACCCAAGGGGGCTTGAACTACCTAGCTCTACTTGAAGATTCTGTGGCGATGTAATGTCCCCATGAGTGACAGAACACTGAGACAATCACAGCGCAACTAGAGAAAATTACCAACGTCTAAGCGCCGTGCTTTTGCTGGGTGCCCCTCCACTACTGAAAGCACTGTTCTAGGCTGAAACAGCTGCATTTTACTCAAGAGACCATGTTTGTATGCAGCTTTATTAACTCAAGAATGATAAAAAATGTTTTACATTGTTTGAAAACTGGGATGTAACACAAATAAATGCCAAAATAAAGTGCAAAATAGGCCAATTATTAAAAATAAATAAACAGGTAGGGCTCTAAACCTGAATGACAGGTCACCACTGGGCAGGAGAGACTCATTGGGAGGAGGGGACTAAAGAATACCCAGAAGTTCTGACTGAATGCACATTTGAGCGCCCCAGCACTGTCCATTTACTTTGTAAAGCAATCCAAGCAATGTTCGCATTGCCTGTTCGTCCATGGAGCTGCCAGCGACTGAGGGACAGAGTATTAAGTAACTGAACGGCTTGTTTTGAACAATATATTTTTTTAACAGGAAAATGCACACTTTTACTGCACTTTTATGAGCATTTAAAACATAATCCATGAATTATATAATCTTTTTAAATAGAAAAAAAGACCAAAAACTGGTAACAATCACAAGAGCGGTACCACCCCTAATGCCCTAACTGGTGGGGTGCCACCCCTAATGCCCTAACGGGTGGGGAACCAGTCCAAACGGGTGGGGTACCACCCCTAACGCCCTAACGGGTGGGGTACCAGCCCTAACGGGTGGGGTACCACCCCTACCGCCCTAACGGGTGGGGTACCACCCCTAACGCCCTCACGAGTGGGGTACTAGCCCTACCGCCCTAACGGGTGGGGTACCAGCCCTAACGCCCGAACGGGTGGGGTACCACCCCTACCACCCTTACGGGTGGGGTACCACCCCTACAGCCCTAACGGGTGGGGTACCAGCCCTAACGGGTGGGGTACCACCCCTACCTCCCTAACGGGTGGGGTACCAGCCCTAACGGGTGGGGTACCACCCCTAACGGGTGGGGTACCACCCCTAACGCCCTAACGGGTGGGGTACCACCCCTAACGCCCTAACGGGTGGGGTACCACCCCTAACGCCCTAATGGGTGGGGTACCACCCCTAACGCCCTCACGGGTGGGCCACCGCTGATGGTTCCATTAGGCCTTTGAATTATTTTTTAAATCAGCATGAAATAGATTGAGCAATAAAAGCTCTACTCATGGGTCTTCTTAAATTAAACTTGTTTTTGACAGTATGTGTGGAGCACAATACCACAGAGGAGTTTACAAGGGAGGAACTCCCTCAAACTGTCACGGGACACTAGGAGTGGTGGATTGGAATCAGGCGCAGAGAGCAGGGTTCAGTATATCGTGATTTATTCTCCGGCCAAAAAACGGTCACGCCAAAATACAGGGCGCATAGAACAGACCAGCCTAAACACAGGACCAAACAGTCCGGGGGGGATACACACATGAAAACCACATCCAACAGAGTAACAAAAAACAATCCCGCACAAAACAAGGGCGGGACAAACTACTACATATAGGGAAGCTAATTAAACTAAAATACACACAGGTGAAACTAATAAGACAAAACCAACAGACAAACGAAAAAGGGATCAGTGGCGGCTAGTAGGACGGTGACGACGACCGCCGAGCACCGCCCGAACAAGCAGGGGAGCCAACTTCGGCGGAAGTCGTGACACAAACTGTTATTCCATTGGCTGGGATCTGCACACAGCTGTTGCAAGAGCGCATTTTTCACTGGCTGTCCAAAATCTAATTAAAGTTTATTGGTCGCGTACACAAATTTGCAGATGTTATCCCAGGTGCAGTGAAATACTTGTGTTTCTAGCTCCAACAGTGCATTTATACCTAGCAATACAAATAAATACACACATAATCTAAAAAGTTAAAGGAAAGATATTAAGAAATATCAGAACAAACAATATCAGACTTGAGTTTAAAAGTATTCCGAAAGTATCTGTAATCTAATTGCAATATTTTATCTTATAACGTAATGGATTACAGCTACCAGGATTTTTGTAATGAGTTACATCAAATCAAATCAAATTTATTTGTCACATCCACATGGTTAGCAGATGTTAATGCGAGTGTAGTGACATGCTTGTGCTTCTAGTTCCGACCATGCAGTAATATCTAGTAATATAACCTAACAATTTCACAACAACTACCTAATACACACAAGTGTAAAGGAATGAATACGAATATGAACATAAAAATATATGAATGCGTGATGGCAAGGCAAGATGCAGTAGATAGTATAGAGTACAGTATATACATATGAGAAGAGTAATGTAGGGTACGAAAACATTATATAAAGTGGCATTGTTAAAAGTGGCTAGTGATACATTACATCAAGATGGCAAGATGCAGTAGATGGTTTAGCATACAGTATATACATATGAGATGTGCAATGTAGGGTATATAAGCATTATATAAGGTGGCGAGTGATAAATTGATTACATAAATTGTTCCTGTGGCTAGAGTTGAGTCAGTATGTTGGCAGCAGCCACTCAATGTTAGGGATGGCTGTTTAACAGTCTGATGGCCTTGAGATAGAAGCTGTTTTTCAGTCTCTCGGTCCCCGCTTTGATGCACCTGTACTGGCCTCGCCTTCTGGATGATAGCGGGATGAACAGGCAGTGGCTCAGGTGGTTGTTGTCCTTGATGATCTTTTTGGCCTTCCTGTGACATCGGGTGGTGTAGGTGTCCTGGAGGGCAGGTAGTTTGCCCCCGGTGAGGCGTTGTGCAGACCTCACTACCCTCTGGAGAGCCTTCCGGTTATAGGCGGAGCAGCTACTGTACCAGGTGGTGATACAGCCCGACAGGATGCTCTCTCGATTGTGCATCTGTGTTTTTGGTGACAAGCCAAATTTCTTCAGCCTCCTGAGGTTGAAGAGGCGCTGCTGCACCTTCTTCACCACGCTGTCTGTGTGGGTTGACAATTTCAGTTTGTCCGTGAGGTGTACGCCGAGGAACGTAAAACTTTCCACCCTCTCCACTACTGTCACATCAATGTAGATAGGGGGCTACTCCCTCTGCTGTTTCCTGAAGTCCACGATCATCTCCTTTGTTTTGTTGACATTGAGTGTAAGGTTATTTTCCTGACACCACACTCCGAGGGCCCTCACCTCCTCCCTGTAGGCCGTCTCGTCGTTGTTGGTAATCAAGCCTACCACTGTAGTGTCATCTGCAAACTTGGTGATTGAGTTGGAGGCATGCATGGCCACGCAGCCGTGGGTGAACAGGGAGTACGGGAGAGGGCTGAGAACGCATCCTTGTGGGTACCCAGTGTTGAGGATCAGCGGGGTGGAGATGTTGTTGCCTACCCACACCACCTGGGGGCGGCCCGTCAGGAAGTCCAGGACCCAGTTGCACAGGGCGTGGTCGAGACCCAGGTTCTCGGGGTTAATGATGAGTTTGGAGAGTACTATGGTGTTAAATGCTGAGCTGTAATCGATGAACATCATTCTTACATAGGTATTCCTCTTGTCCAGATGGGTTAGGGCAGTGTGATGGCGATTGCGTCATCTGTGGACCTATTGGGGCGGTAAGCAAATTGGAGTAGGTCTAGGGTGTCAGGTAGGGTGGAGGTGATATGGTCATTGACTAGTCTCTCAAAGCACTTCAGGATGACGGAAGTGAGCGCTACAGGGCGGTAGTCATTTAGCTCAGTTACCTTAGCTTTCTTGGGAACAGGAACAATGGTGGCCCTCTTGAAGCATGTGGGAACAGCAGACTGGGATAAGGATTGGTTGAATATGTCCATAAACACACCAGTCAGCTGGTCTGCGCATGCTTAGAGGACGCGGCCGGGGATTCCGTCTGGGCCTGCAGCGTTGCAAGGGTTAACACGTTTAAACGTTTTACTCATGTTGGCTACAATGAAGGATAGCCCGTAGGTTTTGGTAGCGGACCGTGTCAGTGACACTGTATTGTCCTCAAAGCGAGCAAAAAGGTTGTTTAGTCTGTCTGGGAGCAAGGCATCGTGGTCCGCGACGGGGCTGGTTTTTCTTTTGTAGTCCGTGATTGACTGTAGACCCTGCCACACAAACCTCTCGTGTCTGCGCCGTTGAATTGCAACTCATCTTTGTCTCTATACTGACGCTTAGCTTGTTTGATTGCCTTGCGGAGGGAATAGCTACACTGTTTGTATTCGGTCATGTTTCTGGTCACCTTGTCCTGATTAAAAACAGTGGTTCGTGCTTTCAGTTTTGTGCGAATGCTGCCATCAATCCACGGTTTCTGGTAGGGGAATGTTTTAATAGACGCTGTGGGTACAACATCCCCGATGCACTTGCTAATATGCACTTGCTAGTAAACTCGCTCACCGAATCAGCGTATTCGTCAATGTTGTTGTTCAATGTTATGCGGAACATATCCCAGTCCACGTGATCGAAGCAATCTTGAAGCATGGAATCCGATTGGTCGGACCAGCGTTGAACAGACCTGAGCGCAGGTGCTTCCTGTTTTAGTTTCTGTCTATAGGCTGGGAGCAGCAAAATGGATTCGTGGTCAGCTTTTCCCGAAGGGATGGCAGGGGAGGGCTTTATATGCTTCGCAGAAGTTAGAATAACAATGATCTAGGGTTTTGCCAGCCCTGGTAGCACAATCAATATGCTGATAGAATTTGGGGAGCCTTGTTTTCAGATTAGCCTTGTTAAAATCCCCAGCTACACTAAATGCAGCCCCAGGATATGTGGTTTCCAGTTTACATAGAGTCCAATGAAGTTCTTTCAAGTCCGTCGATGTGTCTGCTTGCGGGTGAATATACAAGACTGTGATTATGATGGAAGAGTATTCTCTTGGTAGATAATGCGGTCGGCATTTAATTGTGAGGAATTCTAAGTCAGGTGAACAAAAGGACTTGAGTTCCTGTATGTTGTTATGATCACACCACGTCTCGTTAATCATAAGGCATACATCCCTGCCCTTCTTACGAGAGAGATGCTTGTTTCTGTCGGCGCGATGCGTGAAAAAAACAGGTGGCTGTACCGACTCAGATAGCGTGTCTCGAGTGAGCCATGTTTCCATGAAACAAAGAACGTTACAGTCTCTGATGTCTCTCTGGAAGGCAACCCTTGCTCGGATTTCATCTACCTTGTTGTCAAGAGACTGGACATTGGCGAGTAGTATACTCGGGAGCGGTGAGCGATGTGCCTGTCTACGGAGCCTGACCAGAAGACCGCTCCGTCTGCCCCTTCTGCTGCACCGTTGTTTTGTGTTGCCAGCTGGGATCCGATCCATTGTCCTGGGTTGTGGGCCAAACAGAGGATCCGCTTTGGGAAAGTCGTATTCCTGGTCGTAATGCTGGTGAGTTGACGTTGCTCTTATATCCAATAGTTCCTCCCGACTGTATGTAATAAAACCTAAGATTTTCTGGGGTAGCAATTGTAAGAAATAACACATAAAAAAACAAAATACTGCATAGTTTCCTAGGAACGCGAAGCGAGGCGGCCATCTCTGTCGGCACCGGAGGTGTTCCACATGTAATGGATTACATGCAATCCGTTCCTCCCCAACCCTGTTTGTGCATGTTTAGTGCGATTGAGAGTGAATGTGTGCGTTTGCATTTGTGAGCACACATGCATGTGCTTCTGTATGAACTTAGTGTGTGTGTGCTTCTGTGTGTATTTTATGTGTGTGTGTTTGCAATGTGAAAATAAGTCAGCCCCCCTTCTCTTCTTTGCCCAGTGCCCTTGATAAGTGTGAGGATGGTGGGGAGCTGTGACACATTGGCCCACAGGGCTTGACGTCACAGCATCACATCAACCATGCCAGAAGGCCAGGAGAGTTAATCATGGTCTCCGAATGTGTGTATTCCACATTTTATGTCTCAATGTCTGTATTCCACACTTAAAGCACTTATTACCAAGCAGTAATAGAGCTTTTTTTCACAGAGAGGGACATGTTTGTGTGGTCTGTTACACTGACAAATGAATTTGCATGGCCAGAGATGGACAAAAAAACAGGGTATTTTATTAACATAGGTCTATCCCTCCCATTTGGATGATTACCAGGAATGGGAAGGGAGGGTACTTGATGTGTCAGATTGCTATGTTTTCTTTCGAGAACAGAAAGAAGCAGTGGGTTGGAAGAAAGAGAGAGACACCATTTAGGGAGGGGGGGGGGTAAAATTGTGTGTATTTTAGTCTTTGTTATGCAAGGCATGTTTGAAGTACTCTACATAGATACAAGTTGTCTGTGTGAGTATGGAACGTGGGAACTGCTGAGGGTCTGTGTGTCAGTGGCTGTTTGCTGTGTTCAGAGAGTCAGCTCGAGACCCTCTCATCCAGTACAAGTGCTGCTCTCTCCGACCCTCATGGTTTGGACCTGGCCATAATAAACCCACAGGACTGAATGAAGCTCAACAGACCATTGCTTTGCACTGACTCACACCGTTGACCATCACACACAGACATGATTTTACTGCTTGTGTTCTGCTTACCAGAGTATGATTAAGAAATCTGTGGATTCCTTAAGACCAGTACAGCCTTTGACATTTGTGCATATGGGACTGGGTCTTTCTTGGGCTCCAGTCAGTTAATTGTCCTGGTCATGTGTGAGATCGTTCAGTGTGAATATGCTGCTGTCTGCTCTCTAACCAGCCTTACAGCTGGAGGAAGATTTCATCATGATGCAACACAGAGCAAATGTAAATCTCCATTCTAAATATGACAATCAGCAAACTGCAGCAGAAAGAACAGGAGACAAGGATTGTGTGACTATATAAATCCTTCTTCCCCCACCCTCCTCTTTTGCAGGAGTGGAATGGGATAGAATTCTTCTTTCTCCTTCTCATCTTCACATGTACAACAATATCTCCGCAATATAATGCAATCATCACTAATCTGACTGTGCTGTTCTAGGGTGTTTGGAGTTAATGTGCATAAAAAGCAATTAAAGAAATTTGTGTCTACTGAGCACTGTGCAAGTTCACAGTGAGGACACAGCTTGGACATTAATTGCATTCATTTGAATTTATTCCAGTGACACCTCCGAGGTGTGGTGGTAGCCATCATACCTACACAGTAATCCATGTGTCTAAACCGAACAGTTGAATAGATTGTGGCTAAACATAATTTCTGTTTGAACAATTTGTCCAGTCTTTTCTGCTCTGTCCCAACATGATTATATTCTCCTTCACATCATCCCCAAAGCTTAATCCCCGTTCTCTCTCCCCTTCCGCCCCCCTCTCTCTTCTTTTCTCTCTCTTTTTCTTTCTCCCCCTGCAGCAATACTTCACTCTGCTGATCATCACAGATGGGGTGATCAGTGACATGGATGAGACCCGCCACGCCATTGTTCAGGCAGCCAAGCTCCCCATGTCAATCATCATTATTGGAGTGGGCAATGCAGACTTTGCTGCCATGGAGTTCCTGGATGGGGACAGCAGCGTGTTACGCTCTTACACAGGAGAGGAAGCAGTCAGAGACATTGTGCAGTTTGTTCCCTTCAGGGACTTCCGAAATGTGAGTGTCTCATATGTTTAATACTCTTAGGGGAAACAAAAGTGGTGTATAAATTAGTCTTGTTTTTATTCCCCTGTAGTCTAAAACACATTGTGGTTGACTGTTTAACGTTATGATGTTGCACTATACTCAGATATAACAACAGGTTGTTGTTGCAGGACATATTAGAGATGACACATCCTGATATGGATTGACTTGAGTGTAAACAGCCTTGGGAGTGGGTGATCTGTAGGCCATGTGACTTCCTCAACAGTAGGAGAGAGCACATCCTAGCTTCAGTCCATCTGCTGAAAATGAGAATTTTTTTCCATACACAGAGTATGGAGAGCCATATCTTACCTCTAAACCATTAACTGGATGAAAGTTGATTCATTCATGATGCATTCTTATTGTAAAAGCACTGATATTTAGAGATCTCAATGTGACTTTTACTTTTCTGTCTTGTTCTCACAGGCTCCAAAGGAAACTTTAGCCAAATCAGTATTGGCTGAGCTGCCGCAACAGGTCACACAGTACTTCAAACAGAGGAACCTGTCGCCTAGCAACACAGCATCGGAGTGAAATCCCAAGGCCTTGGTTCATCATCATGCATGTTGCAAATGTCTATTCACTGTTTACAAGAAAAACACAATGAAAAAGTGCATGAAAAGGTTTTTTAATATGTATTCATCTGATTTTTTAACCTTATCTGAAAGCAAGACTTTGTGGAAGAGAAATACAGTATGTGTCAAAGAATACTACTTTGCAGTCCCCTGAAGAGAAAATTAGAAATGCAGATACTCTACTCTGAATGTAAATTTATACAATGTTGTTTTCAAAAGAAAATGTTTATGAAAAGTTTTTATGTACCTTTTATGCAGTGAATTGTAATTTGTTGTACTTGTACTGTACCTTGAAGACGTTATTGATTTTATAATGTTCACCCTGTATTCGTTACCACTCAGGTCAATAAACATACAGAAATGTCACTGTGCTGTGTGCTTGACTGAAACATAAGGTCGAGGCAACACAAATTCATTCTGCTTGAACATTAAAAAAGTTACAGTTTGAAACAATTAGTACAACCGTATCCTGGATATGCCTGGTTAAATCAACTTTTCACTTTATCCAATTGAGAGGATTTTCTTAAGATGTGTATGCAATACCAACAAGGCTTCCTACAAAGAGCACCCTGAGAAATGTATTCCTACATTCTATTCTTATTGGTTAAAGACTGCACGTGAATGAGTACAAACAGAAATCACTTCCATTTTATTCAAACTGTATTTCATTCCATTTATCATTCATTCATTATTCAACTCGTCACACCAAATACACAAAGAAAACGCTTTACTTTCTTCTCCCCAAGCCTCGACCTTCCAATGATCAAATACACATTTCAATGGAGAGAAGTCCATTCAAATCCTGAATTATTTGCACTGACGCATCAAAAATAAACAAAAATAAAAGGAAAAATATTTCCACATACATTGCATCTGAGACTGCCCACAAATCTCAGGCTTGCTTTCTTGATGTTTTCTAAGGTTTGGTATGAATGTGATGTGGCAGTCCTGTCCTTGATCCCAAGCTGTCAGTCACTGTTCCCTTGGCCAATAGCACAGCTTGCAGCCGCAGGGGGATGTCGTCAGGTTAGGCTGCCAGGGATTTAAACTGTGTGAGATGTCATATTGGGAGGAAGGGAAGGGGGGGGGGGGGTCATATTTGGATGCACAACATCAAAACCACAATGACATTGAAGTTCATTTAAGGGGTTTTAATTATTTAGTGATTATGAAGAAAGTAAATCACAACTAACTATGCAGATTTGGGCTGGAAAACACTTGATAGAAACGCTGCAAAATGACAGAGCAACAGTAACTCATACAGCTGTGAAACCAATGGGAGTAGAAGTGTTGGCAGACTGTGTGAATGTGTGTGTATATCTGCAGACTCTCTCTTTATAGGTCAGATGCTCCTGTCCACGCTACCTTCGCTGTCGCTACTGGACTCAGAGTCACTGCTGCCGGAGTAGGCTCCCAGGCCCGGCAGGATGCCCACACACACGGCAGCCGATGGCAGGTGGAGGATGCCTGTCGTCTTTACTGTGGAGGTCTCCTTACCCACATCTCTGCCCGCCTCCTGCTCTGAGAGCACAACACACTGTCAGTCACACTTACTGATACCAGTGAACACATAATGTGTGAGGCATAGGACTTTGTGTTATTACTGCATTAAGTTGTGACATTATGAGTAGCCGTGATACGAGATGCTTCCAGCCCACCTGTCTGGCCCCCATTCCATGCTGCAGACTCCTCAACCTTCTGTTTCTTGCTATTGTCTGAGGACTGTGAGGAGCTGCAGGAGAGAGAAAGGTAAGACAAGGCACAGAAACCTACAGATCAATTCACTGTTTTCCATAATGAAAGTCATCATGAAACTCCACCACTCCCCCATAATTGTGACCTCCTCTAACACAGGTATTCCCAAACTGGGGTACGCGCAATTCCGTTTGGGGTACACAAAAATGTAAAAAGAAAATGTATGTATATTTTCTAACGGGGCTACACATTTGGGTGAGTTTTTTCCCCCCTTCCCCCTCGCCTCGTTTCTCTGCCAAAAATAAAATTAAACCATCCAGTGTTCAGTGAAATAACAATATCAATTACAGGTAGCCTAGTCAAATAATTAACCGTTACTCTCGTGGGAATTCCACGACCTGCCCGTGTGTAGCCAAACGTAGCTGCTGTTCATTCCTTTTGCTCTAAAAATTGATAAATGGTTAAAGAAAGTAAGGCCCGCGTCCATAGAGACACATACCAACTCTACTGGGGCGGCAGGTAGCCTAGTGGTTACAGCGTTGGACTTGTAACCGAAAGGTTGCACGATCGAATCCCAGAGCGGAAAAGGTACAAATCTGTCATTTTGCCCCTGAACAGGCAGTTAACCCACTGTTCCTAGGCTGTCATTGAAAATAACTATTTGTTCTTAACTGGACTTGCCTAGTTAAATAAAGGTTAAAAAAATATTACAAAAATTAAATACTGGTCGTCCTTTTACTACCAGCAGTACTACACCTGCACCTGTTGACGACACAAGTTGTTCTGCTTCCACGAACACATCCAATGCTAGCATCAGTAATTCTACATTTGTTGTTAGCCCAGCTAGCATGGACACTGACAGACATGAATCTGATGCAGCCGAAGAGCTACTGCCTCCTTACCCAGGAAAGCACCGAACAAAAGACAGGGACGTTGAACCATCGAAGAGGCTCCAATATGAGGAGAAATACATTGATATGGGGTTCACTTATATTGGGAGTAGTGCCTTTCCTCAGCCACGGTGTGTTATATGTGCAAAAGTACTATCTCACAACTCAATGAAACCTTCACTCTTGCGCAGGCATTTAGAAACATGCCAATTTGAAAAATAAGACGTTTTTGAGTAATAAGACATGAATAAAAGCAACAGATACCATTAATAAGAAGGGGCTAGAAGAGTCTTACATGGTGAGCTACCGAGTGGCTAGGACAGGCAAGCCCCATACTATTGTGGAGGACTTAATTATTCCTGCTGCCGCAAATATGGCTAGGATAATGTTGGGGGAAAAGGCTAAAAAAACTATACAGACAATGTCTCCACCAAACAAAACCGTTTCACGATGCATCAGTGACATGGCAGGAGATGTTTTGAAACAATTACTGCTTTGCATACAAGCCATTTGACATCAAATGGACTTTGGTGGTCAAGATGTATTGGTATCTGTACCGATGGCGCAAAAGCCACGACAGGGAGACATAGTGGAGTGGTAACACGCGTGCAAGCAGTTGCTCCCGACACCACATGGGCACACTGCAGCATCCACCGAGAGGCTCTTGCTGCCAAGGGAATGCCTGACAGCTTGAAAGACGTTTTGGACACTACAGTGAAAATGGTTAACTGTTAAAGTGAGGCCACTGAACTCTCTAGTATTTTCTGCATTATGCAATGATATGGGAAGCGACCATGTAACACTTTTATAACATACAGAAGTGCGCTGGTTATCAAGGGGTAAAGTATTGACACATTTCTTTTTAAATTGAGAGACGAGCTTAAAAGTTTTTTACTAACCATTATTTTCTGACCATGGTGATGAGTTTCTCACCTGACTGGCCTATCTGGGTGATGTTTTTTCTCACCTGAATGATCTGAATCTAGAATTACAGGGACTCTCCGCAACTATAGTCAATGTTAGGTACAAAATTGTGGCTATGATTAACATCAACATTCAGTTGGAGCTCTTCTCTGTCTGCATTAACAAGGAAAACACACAGGTCTTTCCATCATTGTATGATTTTTTTGTGTGCAAATGAACTCAAGCTTACGAACAATGTCAAATGTAATAGCGCAAAGCATCGAGTGAGTTGGGTGCGCAATTCATTTCCCAAAACAGATGGCACAAACAACTGGATTCATTACCCCTTTCATGCCGTCTCCAGTCCACTTACCGATATCTGAACAAGAGAGCCTCATCGAAATTGCAACAAGCGGTTCTGCGAAAATTTTATTTAAATCAGATGCCACTGCCAGATTTCTGGATAGGGCTGCTCTCAGAGTATCCTGCCTGGGCAAATCGTGCTGTTAAGACACTAATACCGTTTGCAACCACGTACCTACTTTAGAGTGGATTCTCGGCCCTCACATGAAAACTAAATACAGGCATAGACTGTGTGTGGAAAATGATTGAAGACAGACTCCAATACAACCCAATACTGCAGTTATGTGCATCCTTTCAAGCACACCCTTCTCATTAACCTGTTGTGAGTTATTCACAATTTTCGATGAACAAAAAGTTATATGCAAGATGGATAAATAAAGAGCATAATTATTGATTATTATTTGTGCCCTGGTCCTATAAGCACTCTTTGTCACTTCCTGCAAGACAGGTTGTGACAAAAACTCACACTCATTCTTATGTTTAATAAATGTACCATATAGTGTGTGTGTGTGTGTGTGTGTGGCAGGCAGTGTGCTGACCCTGGTGCTAGAGGGGGTACACAGCTGGAGGTTTAATGTTTGAACTGGTATGGGACTATAAAAGGTTTGGGAACCACTGCTCTAATAGTATATTCAGATGCAGTAAAAACTGTGACCTAGGTCTAAAAGGTATTGTGACCCCTGGCCTCACCTGCGTCGCTTGACTGCCCCGGCCAACAGATGGGCCTGGGACAGGTGACTGGTCTTGACCTCAGCTGGTCTAGGTCCCACTCTCCTCTCTGGCTCCTTCCGACTCTCACTGGATACCAGCTTTTTCAGAGCACTGTGAGATCCTGGAGTTAAGGAGGAAATGGAGAACACACAGACGTGCAGATCCTAGATGTGACAAACTGCTGATAGGAGTGATGGGGACACCAGCTGACTCACAATTAATTCACATCTCACTTGACTCAAGCAGGATACTGCCCACTGGGCTGGCACTGACTGTCAGAATGGAATTTCCAATAGGTTTGGGTGAGTGAGTACAGGAAAACAAAATGGTACACAGAGCTCTAGCCACAGGCCAGGTGTGTCCTCATAAACCCAGCCTGATCCTTCCACTTACTAGTCTATGGGCCTCAATCACTGCCCTAGAAAAGTGACACACTTTGGAGCTAAGAAAAACCTGTGACACTGGTGGGAAAACTATCTTAGGACAAATGACTATATTACGAAAGAGGGCTTGATGGAGGTTCTCAGCGGTAGGTGCTTCAACTGTCTCCCATCAGCGTACAAGCCAGCCCTCTGTAGGATTTGGTTGCCACGACAACACAGCCTCCTCCATCTGCAGACAAACCTGATTGTCAGTGGAAAAGGAGAGGCAACATGTATCTTCTTGCTTACATGATAGCATCATGTTCTGAACATGCCCCCTGCATCATATTACATGACAGCCTAACCGAGACAAAGGAAGGCTATCAAGTCATTGACGTTATTAGCTATGGCTGAATTTAGAAAGAATCAACACAGGACCACAGCTCAGAGCAGTGCTGAGATATCTGACATGAGAGTGGCTTTACATACATTCATATCAGTTAAGTGGACATGCAAAGCATACAGCATACTTTAGAATAGATGCATTAAAATCACTACAAGTCAAGAGAAAAGACCATACTTTGCTTAACAAAATGACATGCTACCAGTGTCCTTCCTGAGGAACAAACCAACAAAAATCAAGTTGCAAAGCTACTTCAACAAGAAACAGTGTCAACTTAGTGACTAATCATCTCCTCGCTGTGAGGAGATCATGATCATATGCCAAATCAAGTTCTCACTAGTCACTACCTGTCTGTCACTGTCTATGCAGGCATGTTTGAACTATAATCTTACCCATACTGTATATTATTTGATCTAATGGTTTCTCATCATGTAGAATGTGGTTCTCTGTGTTTCAGTGTTTGAGGTGTGCTGTAAGTCATGTTTGAGAACATGAGCACTAACAAGGTGGAATAACACCCATTCTGACCTGAAGTCTGCAAACTGAATCAACTCCTGGCTATCAACTTAACTAAGGTGGGAGTAGAGGGGTAGGACAAGCCTACATCTACTGCTAGAGAGCAAAAAGCTCAACACCAAAAAACTGTGACGGAGAAAGAAACACATGGAGAGTATGAGAGTAGCTGGATCACACATACAGTGCATTTGGACAGTATTCAGACCCTCTTGACTTTTTCCACATTTTGTTAAGTTACAGCCTTATTCTAAAATGGATTAAATACAAAATGTTGCTCATCAATCTACTCACAAAACCCCATAATTACAAAGCCAATACAAGTTTTCAAATTTAGTAAAAAACAAAACAAACACCTTGACATAAGTATTCAGACCCTTTGCTATGAGACTCAACATTGAGCTTAAGTGCATCCTGTTTCCATTGATCATCCTTGAGCTGTTCCTATAACTACCTGTGGTAAATTCAACTGATTGGACACCTCTCTATATAAGGTCCCACAGTTGACAGTGCATGTCAGAGCAAAAATCAAGCCGTGAGGTCGAAGGAATTGTCTGTAGAGCTCTGAGACAGGATTGTGTCGAGGCACAGTTCTGGGGAAGGGTACAAAAAAAAAAGTCTGCAGCATTGAAGGTCCCCAAGAACACAGTGGCCTCCATTATTCTTTTTATTTCATCTTTATTTAACCAGGTAGGCTAGTTGAGAACAAGTTCTCATTTGCAACTGCGACCTGGCCAAGATAAAGCAAAGCAGTTCGAGACATACAGAGTTACACATGGAATAAACAAACATACAATCAAAAATACAGTAGAAAAATCTATATACAGCATGTGCAAATGAGGTAGGATAGGAGAGGTAAGGCAATAAATAGGCCATGATGGCAAAGTAATTACAATATAGCAATTAAACACTGGAATGGTAGGATGTGCAAGTAGAGATACTGGGGTGCAAAGGAGAAAGATAAATAAATAAATAAATACAGTATGGGGATGAGGTAGATTGGATGGGCTAATTACAGATGAGCTATGTACAGGTGCAGTGATCTGTGAGCTGCTCTGACAGCTGGTGCTTAAAGCTAGTGAGGGAGGTAAGAGTCTCCAGCTTCAGAGATATTTGCAGTTCGTTACAGTCATTGGCAGCAGAGAACTGGAAGGAGAGGCGGCCAAAAGGAGGAATTGGCTTTGGGGGTGACCAGTGAGATATACCTGCTGGAGCTCGTGCTACAGGTGGGTGCTGCTATGGTGACCAATGAGCTGAGAAAAGGCGGGGCTTTACTTATCAGAGACTTGTAGATGACCCGGAACAGGTGGGTTTGGCTTCCATACGAAGCCTCCGACTACACTTTCGGATCAAGCATGAATTGGCTTGTAATGTTGCCATATTGACAGAAATGTTCCACCAATAAATGACATGAAAATGGATACACTGTTTTTGCTCTGTGTGTGTGATGAAGAATTACAGTGATGGAGTGAGCATACAGCTGAAACTGAAAGGATATTCTGTACTCTTTTAGCTCATGCTGCTCCTCATCTCTGCGTTGTTTCTCCACCAGGCTCTGTTGCCTGGAGACCTCATCCAAGAAGTGAGACTCATCCTCATCCAGGCCTTTGACCATGTTCTCTGTGGTGAAAAGACATTTCTATGGAAAAAATATCTAAGCACTATAGTACCAATACAACAATACTCTCTGATCATTTCAACTTAAGTCAAGCGGAGTTGGGGAAGGGTTATGCCATATGAAAATACAAAACAAAGCTCTTTCTAGTTTCCTGAAATGGCCTTACTTAAAGAGCATACAACTTTACAAGACACATTCGGCCACAAGGGTAACTACTAATAGTCGGCTGGTCACCAGGGAAACTGAAAAGCAGGGAAGCTGCTATGCCAGGAAGCAGGTTTGAGTCATTTCCAAGACGAGATCATATTTTCTTCTTCTGATGTATTACATAGTTCCATCTGTTCACATAAACAGGTTCATAATATAAACATGTGCACATATACACACAACCAGAACATGAAATACTTTGTCCTCAACGGGTCCAGACTCTGACTCGTGTTCAAAATTCCTCAAATATTAATTTAGAAGCAGCGCCCCACTGCTGCTAAATCGTTTCCACCACTCCAATAAATGTTTATTATACATACAGTACCAGTCAAAAGTTGACACACCTACTCATTCAAGGGTTTTTCTTTAGCAGCAGACTGGGGTGGCTGGAGTCTGACAATTTTATGGGCTTTCCTCTGACACTGAATGGTACAGAGGTCCTGGATGGCAGGAATCTTGGCCCCAGTACTGGGCCAGTCGCTCTACCCTCTGTAGTGCCTTGTGGTCAGAGGCCGAGCAGTTGCCATACCAGGCAGCGATGCAACCATGGTGCAGCTGTAGAACGTTTTGAGGATCTGAGGACCCATGCCAAATATTTTCAGTCTCCTGAGGGAGAATAGGTTTTGTTGTGCTCTCTTCACGACTGTCTCAGTGTGCTTGGACCATGTTAGTTTGTTGGTGATGTAGACACCAAGGAACTTGAAGCTCTCAACCTGCTCCACTGCAGCGCATGCTCGGAGTATACGTCCTGGTAATCCGTCTGGCCCTGCGGCCTTCTGAATGTTGATCTGTTTAAGGGTCTTACTCACAACGGCTACGGAGAGCGTGATCACACAGTCATTCGGAACAGCTGATGCTCTCATGCATGTTTCAGTGTTACTTGCCTCGAAGCGAGCATGGAAGTAATTTAACTCGTCTGGTAGGCTTGTGTCAATGGGCAGCTCGTGGCTGTGCTTCCCTTTGTAGTCTAATAGTTTGCAAGCCCTGCCATATCCGACGAGCGTCGGAGCTGGTGCGTTATGATTCAATCTTAGTCATGTTTGATGGTTCGTTGGAAGGCATAGCGGGATTTCTTATAAGCTTCCGAGTCCTGCTCCTTGAAAGCGGCAGCTCTACCCTTTAGCTCTGTGCGGATGTTGCCTGTAATCCATGGCTTCTGGTTGGGATATGTACTGTTGGATTCTGGATTAAACTTGGAACATTGTTATACTCAGAAGTATAGGAACATTACTTACAAAAGAGACATGAGGGGTGCCATAATGAAGCTTGGGAGGGGCTGAGTGCAGGGAACACGATCGCATGTGGCAGTAATGGTAAGGGGAGAAACCGTTTAAGGCTCATATCACTTAGCTCCCTGCCTAGCAATAATGATGCAATGTTTAGCGATAAGGAGGAGACTCCACCCAAAGTGGGGTATGAATACTACCACGGTGGAAGCCATGTCTGTGTCTGAATTACAGCTGTATCGACCCTTTGGGAAGAATTCAACTTGGTTAAGCTTCTCTAGTGTCCGTGAGTTATTTACTCTGAAAATTAGAACCTAACAGTACGTACAGTCACTGTGAGGACAACGTCATTGAGGCACTTATTGTTGAAGCCAGTAACTGATGCGGTGTACTCCTCAATGCCATCGGAAGAATCCCGGAACATATTCCAATCTTTTCTAGCAAAACAGTCCTGTAGCTTAGCATCTGCTTCATCTGACCACCTTATTGACCGAGTCGCTGGTGCGTCCTGCTTTAATTTTAGCTTGTAAGCAGGAATCAGGAGGATAGAATTATGGTAAGATTTGCGAAATGGAGGGTGAGTGAGAGCTTTGTATGCGTCTCTGTAAGTGGAGAAAAGTTGGCCTAGAGTTTTTTTCCCCTCTGGTTGCACAGTTAACATGCTGGTAGAAATGAGCTAAAACTGAATTAAGTTTCCCTCCATTAAAGTCCCCGGCCACTAGGAGTGCCACCTCTGGATGAGCGTTTTCCTGTTTGCTTATGGCTGTATACAGCTCATTGAGTGCAGTCTTAGTGCCAGCATAAGTTTGTGGTGATTAATATACAGCTACGAAGAATATATATAAACTCTCTTGGTAAATAGTGTGGTCTACAGCTTATCATGAGATACTCTACCTCAGGCGAGCAAAACTTTGAGAATTCCTTAGATTTTGTGCACCAGCTGTTGTTTACAAATATACATAGATCTTCACCCCTTGTCTTATCAGAGGCCGCTGTTCTATCCTGTCGAAAAAGCATAAAACCCGCCAGCTGCATGTTATTCAAGTCGTCGTTCAGCCACTGAGATATTACAGTGTGTAGTGTCCCGTTGGTAGGATATACTTGATCGTAGTTTGTCTATTTTATTTCCATTGATTGTACGTTGGCTAATAGGACCGATGGTAGAGGCAGATTACACGCTCAACATCAGATCCTTACAAGGCACCCAGACCTTCGTCCCCGATATCGCCATCTCTTTCTTCTGTGAATGATGGGCATTATTGGGCGACTGAAGTAAATCATTCCCGTTCGACTCGTAAAAAAAAAAAGTATTCCTCCAGTACGGGGTGAGTAAACGCTGTTTTCAGAAGCTCTTTTCAGTCATAAGACACGGTGGCAGAAACATTATGTACAAAATAAGTTACGAATAAATGCAAAAAAACACACAATAGCACAATTGGGTTAGGGGATTTTAAAAATGGCAGCCATCTCCTCCGGCGCCATTAAGACATCAAAACTATAAAATAACACATATGGAATCATGTAGTAACCAAAGAAAGTGTTAAACAAATCAAATATAGTTTATATTTGAGATTCTTTAAAGTAGCCACCCTTGCCCTTACGACAGCTGTGCACACTCTTGGCATTCACTCAATCCCCCCATTCCATAGATGCAAGTTTAATCTGAGAAAGCCAATGTGACATCCCAGAATGTGATAGGAACAAAAGTGGAGAAGGACAAAGAAACAAGAGAGGAACCCTTACTGAATTTAAACTGCTCATCATACTCCTCCTGTTTCTTGTCCTTCTGCTCCTGTAGCCGCTCAAAGAGTGAACGCCCATCATACTCTTCCTCAGGAGCCTCTGTATCAGGGAGACATCACAAACACACAGAAACAAGAGGCATGCAGATGTTTAGAAGAGACAAGTGTACAGGCATGATGTTAGATATTGCTTGTGTCTGTGTGCATTTTTTTGCGGCGAAAGGAGTTAATGGCAGATGGCTTACCCTCTGGGTCCTCTGGCTTCCTAACTTTTTCCCATTCCTCCTGTATTTGCTTCCTCTTCTCCTCGATCACAGTCTCTGACACAAATTTCCGACTGAGGTCTACGCCCCCGGCCGCTGGCACTGTCATCTCCCTCCTTGAAAAGTAAAGGTGCATGCACAAATCTGAGCTTTAACAGCAGCAAGTAGCATCCACAATAGACTAACCGAAGAAATTGTTACAAATCTATACTAAGAAAGAGTTTTTATCATTGATCAAAGTGGGTTTTTTTATCCATCAAAATAGAGGTATACA
The DNA here is from genome assembly GCF_036934945.1 of Oncorhynchus masou masou. Lineage (NCBI taxonomy): Eukaryota > Metazoa > Chordata > Actinopteri > Salmoniformes > Salmonidae > Oncorhynchus > Oncorhynchus masou. The sequence continues at coordinate 75,503,000 of NC_088242.1, forward strand.
GTAGAGATTGAGAACTTACTTTATTTGTCTCAACTCAACCAAGTAGACAACAGACACCAAGTCAAGAAATCATCTGTTGAATAGAAAATAACTCAGAGTGATGTGTTGAAAAATGTAAAGCATATGAATGTAAAGGAAAAGGGAGACATGTAGGAAGTCAGATTAACAATTAGAGTATAAGAGTCTAAAAAAATGCTACACACAACACTCTACATGGTTGGTCAATTTGTAAGTCGCTCTGGATAAGAGCGTCTGCCAAATGACTTAAATGTAATGTAATGTAATGGTTAGTATAAAACCTTGTAAAAAATTAAGTAAAAACATTGCAGCCTGTTGACAATGGATAAGGCTATGCCTCCCTCTAGTGGTCGATTCAATAAAATGTGTTTATAGCAAGTGTAGTTAAATAGCGGTCTACTATCAAATTATATTTTAGCTAGCTTCTACCAATCATACAACATCAAACAAATTACTGAAATATGTTTTTTTATTATGGTTGATACTCATTCTATTTTTGTAACTTGCGTTTCCAAATAAGTATCTCGGTATAACTACTGTGTGGCTCAGTCGGTAGAGCATGGCGCTTGCAACGCCAAGCGTCGTGGGTTCGATTCCCGCTAGGGCCACCCATATGTAAAAGTAGTGGCCCCAGCCGACTTGTAAGTCGCTTTGGACAAAAGCGTCTGCTAAATGGGATATATTATTATTATTATTATTATAACATTACCTACTAAACAAGTCGTTCCCTGGGGTACTTGGCCTATCCATAGGGGTGGTACTGGAGAATACTTATGTCATGAGACCATAGGTTTACCGGTAAAATACACGGGGGGGAGGGGTACTTCGGGCAGATCAAAATTCTGTGGGTGGTAGAGTAACCGTTAACCTAGCCATTATATATCCTAACTGGTCACTCAATAATTATTACTGGCTCAAATCAAGATAATGGTTTAGCTAACCAATTAGAAACGAAACACGAAGACATTACACGTTAATGTTAGCTTAACATATGGGACACATTGACAGACACTGATGAGAAAAAAACATTGTGTAGCTACAGAGAGCTTTCTAGTAGCCAACACCAAACATACTAGCTTCATTTTAAAACGCTGTGCCAACACCATTAGCTAAACTAGCCAGCACGAAACACGGTGATAAATCGTGGCAATACCGCTTCGATCATGTCCAAACAAAACCTTATGTGGTTCGAAAATGATTGAAATAGTTCAATTTAACCAATGATGTTACATTGTGTCATTTCTTTTTAACGTAACAGTTAGTACAACAACATAGCAAGCTGGCTATGTTAATTTTACCTAATCCACGGAGCCTCGTCGTGTCACAGTAAATATGATCCGCGCATACTATAGTTTGTGAAGGACCAAGGGCGATAGTTTAATCCGATCTTCGATGGGTTGAATAATTGTAGCAATCTATGATAATACATACTTATATAGTGTCCAAAATAGTGTAACTTCAACGAACCATTATTTTAACTGCAGTATACATTTTCAGAGTAAAATAACTACCGGTTTGCTGATAAAACAACTGAAGGCTGTGGTTGAATGCACGCACATACTTTATTTTCATTTAGGCTACCTGTAAAACAATATCGTTTCCACATACATATTACACATTCTAAATTATAAGACCGTAATTTACTGGTTGTAGAAGAATGCTGGATGTCGTGTTGAATGTTGAGAACTTCCATTGGCATTGACATCAGCACCACCCATTACATTTGAAGACAGCTGATCGTGGGGGGGTGGGGGGGTAGCTGACGCTACGGAACTAGGCTAGTTAGTTATCAGTACAGCCGTACACAAAATTAAATAAATGGGTTTGAGGGCGTTATACCCGATTGAATCAATAAAGAGCAGATTAAATGGGCTCTTTAACCATCTAACGTTACACTAACTAGTTTGTGCTTGCAAGCGCCCCTTTTTGTTTAGTTAGCTACCTAGCTAGCTTGGCTAACGGGTAGACAGCTAATTTAAAGTAAAATCGTTTCTCGTAAAGCTTTTCAGGGGCCTATTCATCTTCATAATTGTCGTAACTCGTTAACTATCAGAGGACATTACCAGCTATTTTGCAAGGTAAGTTGCAAGCTCACGCCCATATAGAACCAACAAGCATCTCATGAGAGCAAACACTAGCTAGTTTAGCCACATTTAATGTTGTCATGTAACATGGGGGTGTGAAAAATGGCTAATGTTAGCTATTAAGTTAGCTAGCTATCTGACTAACAGTCAGCAGGTTAGCTTACTCATTTGGTAACGTTAAAATAATTGTAGTTAGCTACAGTTCAATAAAACGTCTCTCATTATATACAATAAATAGCTTCAAGTGGGGTCACCACATACAAAGGGGTTAGCTATATACCAGTATCTTTGGTGTAACGTAAACGTTAGCTGCAAACCAGACAACTAACTCGCATTAGCAGTTTCAACATGGATGTTGTTTTAGCTATTTACCATTATTTTGTGTAACGTTAGCACTAGCTAACTCGCATTATCCTTTTCAACATGGATGTTGTTACAGCCAGTCAATTTAGCCTTGGCATAAATTAGTCATAACAAGCTTATCTAACTAACGTTAGCTAGCCAGGTAAATTTGACTGAAATCTAACTAAACTGTACCAAATAGCCGTATATAATGTTAGCTAACTAGTATATTCTGTAATGTTAATCAACAACACTAGCTAGCAAAATATTTTAATTTCTCATTGCATTTGGTTTATCTTGAAAATGTATTCTTTTCATCAATGTTATTTTACACGAGTCAGAGTTTGGAAAGTGCACGTGGACTTCCTTCCTGTATGACGATTATTGTTCACTGTAACACTGCTGATCTGTGACACTCCTCCTAGTTGCCATCCATCTGCAGAGTAGTAGCACCATGATTGATGTCCCCACCCGGATCGTCATGAGACGCCTCCACGAGTGCTCCAAATGATATGATAGTAGCTTCTTGGATTGCATTCTGTGGTAGCAGGAGCCTTGAACAGGTTCTACTGCTCTCTTTGGAGCAGCAACATTCACTACGGGTTTGGAAAAGCCTCGGGACAACCAGAACCATGGGAAACAGCTGTGTTTGTAGAGAAGACAGTGATGTGGATGATGGATCGGCAACTCGCGGGCAGCTCAGGCGAGTTGATCACACCGCTGCTGATCACCCGGAGGCACGAAGCAGTCGGCCCCGGGACCCAGTCAGACCGCCCCGCCGTGGACGGGGACCCCATGAACCTCGCCGGAAGAAACAAAATGTGGACGGGCTGGTGCTGGACACACTTGCTGTCATCAGGACTCTAGTTGACAAGTAAGTGTTTGCAATATAATTTCCAACTAAGCAAGTGGCCGTGGCATGCATAATAAACATTGCTTCCCTTCACAAGTGTAGTTGAATATTATGTGTCAGGACTGTAGTACAGTTTGTTCAGATTATGCACTCCCTTTTGTTGGCACTTCAAGCACTAACTTGGTCATTAACATGGTCTTGAGGTTTCTATTTTTGTATGCATACATACACACTACGAGTCAAATGTTTTAGAACACCCCCATTTTTCCAGTTTTTATTGAAATTGAAGCAGATCAAGTCCAGGTAATAACCTGAAATGGTACAAAGGTAAGCGGTAAACTGCCAGAGGATATATATATATATATATATATATATAACAACAGTTTGTTACCAAAAACGGAAAAATAATGTACATTTCAGAGTTTTTTTTTTTTTAAGGCCTTTTTAAGGGAACAAGTAATGGGTTAACAACTTACAGTTGTTCTGCAGCAATGGATGTAAATTAGGCCTTGATACTAACAATTCCTACAGGTGTCCCAACTTTTGTTGATTACTTACAAAAACCTTCTGTCTGTATAAAAGCAGTGTTGGAACAGACTGTTACTACACCCTCTTAAGCATTATTTGGACATTATTGTACAGCAGGAAGTACTATTGCTATCATAATGGTGAGGAAAAGGCATTAACAAAAGGAGACAGACAGACCATTATAACCCCTAAAAGTGTAGTTCTTTTCTTTAGAGAAATGGCAAAGAATGCCAAGGTGTCAGTGAGTACAGTTTCCTACACCATCAAAAGGCACTTGGAAACTCTGACAGAGGTCTGGCAGACCCAAAGCCACAACAGAATCAGAAGACAAGTTTCTGATAGTCAACAGCTTGTGTGATAGGTGGCTCACAGGACAACGGCTTCAATACAGCTAAACACTGGTTGAAGTAAGCAAGTTCCAACTGTCAAGAGAAGAATTCAAGCTGCAGGTTTGACAGGTCGAGTGGCAGTAAGAAAGCCATTGCTAAGATGGCAAAATAAGAAAGAGGCTTGCCTGGGCTATGAAGCACTGCCAGTGGACTACTCAAAATGTTTAATCTTTGGTTCATCACACAGGGTTTTGTATGCTGTCGAGTAGGCGAAAGGATGGTTCCTCAGTGTGTGACACCAACTGTCAAACATGGAGGAGGATGTGTGATGGTCTGGGGCTCTTTGGCTGGATACTGAGTCGGCACCCTCAACCAAAACGGCTACCACAGCATTTTGCAGTGCCATGCCATACCCTCTGGTGTATGCCTAGTTGGTCAGGGGTCCATCCTACAGCAAGATAATGACCCAAAACATACCTCTAGGCTATGTCACAACTACCTTAGAAGAAAATAACAACACGGTAGGCTTCAAATCATGGAATGGCCAGCACAGTTACCAGACGTAAACCCCATCGAGCTGGTTTGGGATGAACTGGGCACAAGGGTGAAAGTAAAGCAACCTACAAGTGCAACACATTTGTGGGAATTTCTGGAACAGTGTTGGGAAGAACTTTCCGAACAATATTTGATTTCCATTGTAGAAAGAATGCCTTGCGTGTGTTCGGCTGTTAAAACTGCAAAAGTTGACCACTTTGAGTAAAAAATGTTGATTACATTTTGTTAAACAAAACTATTACATTTTTTTTGGTCCCCAATTGTTTATTTGTTCTATGATTTAATTTCAGAGTACATTAAGACATTAATATGTGAATTTCAATAAAAACTGGAATAATGGAGAACCTTTGACCGTGTATGTATATATTATACACACAGTACCAGTCAAAAGTTTGGACACCTGCTCATTCAAGGGTTTTTCTTTATTTTTACATTTGTAGAATAATAGTGAAACTATTAAATAACACATGGAAATCATGTAGTAAACAAATCAAAATATATTTGAGATTCTTTAAAGTAGCCACTCTTTGCCTTGACAGCTTTGCACACTCTTGGCATTCTCTCAACCAGCTTCATGAGGTAGTCACCTGGAATGCATTTCAATTAAGTTAATTTGTGGAATTTCTTTTCCTAATGTGTTTGAGCCAATCAGTTGTGTTGTGACAAGGTAGGGGTGGTATACAGAAGATGGCCCTATTTGGTAAAAAAACAAGTCCATATAATGGCAAGAACAGCTCACAAAAGCAAAGAGAAATGACATCAAGTGCTTTGATGAAACTGGCTCTCATGAGGACTGCCACAGGAAAGGAAGACCCAGAGTTACCTCTGTTGCAGAGGATAAGTTCAGTCAAGTTACCAGCCTCAGAAATTGCAGCCCAAATAAATCCTTTAGAGTTCAAGTAACAGAGACATCTCACCATCAACTGTTCAGAGGAGACGGCATGAATTAGGCCTTCATGGTCAAATTGCTGCAAAGAAACCACTACTAAGGGAAATAATAAGAAGATACTTGCTTGGCCCAAGAAACACGAGCAATGCTCACCTTTGAGCAATGCTCATGGACATTAGACCTGTGGAAATCTGTCCTTTGGTTTGATGAGTCCAAATTTGAGATTTTTGGTTCCAACCGACTAGTCTGTGAGACTCAGTAGGTGAGCTGGAGCGATCTCCGCATGTGTGGTTCCCACCATGGAGCATGTAGGAGGAGGTGTGATGGTGTGGGGGTGCTTTGTGACACTGTCTGTGATTTATTTAGAATTCAAGGCACACTTATCCGGCATGGCTACCACAGCATTCTACAGCGACACGCCATCTCATCTGGTTTGTGCTTAGTCCCACTATCATTTGTTTTTCAAGAGGACAATGACCCAACACACCTCCAGGTTGTGAAAGGGCTATTTGATCAAGAAGGAGAGTGATGCAGTGTTGCATCAGATAACCTGGCCTCCACAATCACCCAACTTCAACCCAATTAAGATAGTTTGGGATGAGCTGGATCGCAGAGTGAAGGAAAAACAGTGCATATGTGGGAACTACTTCAAGACTTTTGGAAAAGTATTCCTCATAAAGCTGGATGAATGCCAAGAGTGCAAAGCTGTCATCAAGGCAAAGGGTGGCTACTTTGAAGAATCTCAAATATATTTTGATTTGTTTAACCCTTTTTTTTCACATGATTCCAAGTGTTATTTCATAGTTTTGACGTCTTCACTATTATTCTACAATGTAGAAAATAGTCAAATAAAGAAAAACCCTTGAATGAGTAGGTGTGTGAACCTTTGATTAGTACTGTATATTCCGGACTAATTATTTGTGTGTATTGTCTATTACTGCACTGTTGGAGCTAGAAACATAAGGATTGCACCTGTGATGACAGCAGAAAAATATGTATGCAACCAATAAGATTGGATTTGAAGACAGATTCTCCTCTTGGGTTATCCAGGAGGGGTTCCCCAGGGATCAGTATGACTGCTGTTAGTGGTCAGATTTAGGGGCAGGGTGAGGGAGGCCGGTGGGCCAGTCTCTCTCGCAGACAAAACGACAGTCGCGCGCCCATCCATCACACAACTCCACTCTCTCTGCCTCCGACTTGTCATCTGAATTTCGTTTAGATCAGACGTAACCAATGATTGAACTTCATTGTCACAAGATTCTCTTATTCACCATCACATTTGTTTTTCAGTGACCAAGAGCCTCCCTACTCCATGATCACGCTGCATGAGATGGCAGAAACGGGTAAGACGGATGTACTTATGATTGCTCATATACAGTACCATGATGTAATACATGGATTTCAGGCCAGATTTCTTAAGAACGATACTGTAATTTTCTTCAGTAAGAGGAACTCTGTCCTCTGATGCTTTATCTCCTCTGTGTTAAATTAAATAATTAGTGAGGCCTCTTGTCAGCTGTAACCTACGGATATCGATGACTAGTGGATCTTAAGGTTGTTCAAGGCTGTTCTTGCCGACATAATGATGCTAATGCTGGCTGCCCAGTCAGTCCCTGTCCTCAGGCCATAATGTGCCTTTCTGCCTGCCTATTAGTCAATCTCATCTGGTCCTTCAGCTAGAATGTGTTCATTCTACATTAATGAGCCTTTTTATTTTTTATTTAACCTTTATTTAACTAGTCAAGTCAAGAACAAATTCTTATTTATAATGACGGCCTACCAAAAGGCTAAAGGCCAGCTGTGGGGACGGGGGCTGGGATTAAAAATAAATCAAATAAATAAGTAAAATGAAAACCCACATCACGACAAGAGACAACACTACATAAAGAGAGACCGAAGAGCCTTGTTTGTAACCTTTTACTATTCCCTGTTAAGGCTATTCATTTTGAGAACAAGACCCATGCTTCCAGAGCATTAAGCTAGTGAGTGGCAGGTCTGAGCCTTTCTTTGGCTGGTATCTAAGAGGTGGATTTAGCATGGCCTAACTGGGTCTTAACTACTGTATCCTGCCCGCCAGCATGTCTCGTCCCCTCATTGCCACAACTGTGTGCTGTTTACTTTATAACTGCATCTCTTCCTTTGATGGTTGAGAGAGTTGTAGGTTTGGGGCAGGGCAGTCAGGTGTTGACTCTCCGCTATGGAAAGTGAAGAATGGAGTTATTCCTGGACCTTGTATCAGGGAAAGGGGTGGGGTAGCTGGTGGTGGGATATAAAGGGTCACTAGTATTTTTTTCACCGCATTTCAGATTTTCTTATGTTCACCAATGATGTTGTTTGGAATATCTGTCAAATACATCAATCTGCCTTAAGTGCTGCTGTTGCCACAGAGGGAAATACACAGTAGGTTGCATCGTCTGATCACAGGGAAAGGTTAGAAATTAGTCAATTCTTTTGAATTGAGGATGGCCAGGAGGAAGAGAAACCCCAAACAATTCCTACCTTTCAACAGAATTCAACCGTAAAAGAGTTTTGGTTTCTGACCAGTTGAGTAATGATGCACAAGAAAGCCCCCAAGCAGACATACTTAAACAACCTCAAAGACCGCATATCTGCATCAAGTGTGACAACTAACTACAAAGAGCAATGGGGCTGTTAATTACCAGTTTTGCTCTCCCCTGCTAACCTCCACTCCCTCCCCTGCCCCATCCCCTAAGATGACGGCTGGTTGGAGGTGGTCCAGTCTCTGATTCGGGTGATACCACTGGACGACCCATTGGGACCAGCTGTGATCACCCTGCTGCTTGACGAGTGCCCACTACCCACAAAAGTAAGTTCTGGGTTTCTAGTTCCCTCTAGGGCCTGATAAAACCTGCATTCTGGAGAATGTGGACAAAATCCAGACATTTTAAAAAGGAATTCAACAATGTTCAAAAATGTATTGAGATGTAGGAAATCAACTAAATGTATTCAAGTTATTAGAAAATGCGTTCATTTGCCCACGATTTTCACAAGACAAATACATCAGTCACTTGTTTTTTCCCTAAAATGTTCCTTGTATTTTATACCCCCTTTTTCTCCCCAATTTCGTGATATCCAACTACAATCTTGTTTCATCACTGCAACTCCCCAACGGGATTGGGAGAGGCGAAGGTCGAGTCATGCTTCCTCCGAAACATGACTCTCCAAACCGTGCTTCTTAACACCCGCTCGCATAAATCAGAAGCCAGCCACACCAATGTCTTGGAGGAAACACTTGTGGTGGGCCTGCAGGCGCCCAACCTGCCACAAGGAGTCGCTAGAGCGCAATGAGCCAGGTAGAGCCCCCTCGCCCAACCTAACCCAGACGACAGTGGGCCAATTGTGCTCCGCCCTATGGGACTCCCAGTCACGGACGGTTGTGACACAGCCTGGGATCGAACCCGGGTCTGTAGTGCTTTAGACCGCTGCACCACTCGGGAGACATCCCTAAAACTTTCTGAAGAGGCAACAGCACAGGAATGCCCCTCTGTGTGTGTTTGTCTACCATTTTGTGTAGCTGTTAGCTATGATGTTAATATAATGACAACCGTACTGGAGGACTTATCATTAGGCAGACGAGGCAATTGCCTTAGGTCTCACATCAAGGGGCCTCATGAGCTGGGTATAAAAATGTTTTATCTGCTTGATGCCCACCAAGCTCTTCTCGAGGTATAATAAATGCTAAAAAAGTCCCCATGTTAAGCTAGAGATGTTTTTTTGTTGCATGGGCTGCGTCTCTATCCACCGCATCAGCCGATGTCTGTCTTCCGGAATCCGTGGTGGAAGGTGGCAGTGCTACAGCACTGTTTGTCAGACCTGGAGATGTCTCAAAAATAAATGTATTCTCACGGAAACGTCTACAAATTAGTATTACTATTGAAAGATGAGACTCTCATAAACACTATGGTGTACTCCGTTTTGGTCTACACACCCAAACACACACACACACACACACGTGTCACGGGGACTCTGAAGGTAACCCGGTACCTAGACAAAAAATGTATGGAATTTATAGTCAAAGGTACAGTGCCTTGCGAAAGTATTCGGCCCCCTTGAACTTTGCGACCTTTTGCCACATTTCAGGCTTCAAACATAAAGATATAAAACTGTATTTTTTTGTGAAGAATCAACAACAAGTGGGACACAATCATGAAGTGGAATGACATTTATTGGATATTTCAAACTTTTTTAACAAATCAAAAACTGAAAAATTGGGCGTGCAAAATTATTCAGCCCCCTTAAGTTAATACTTTGTTGCGCCACCTTTTGCTGCGATTACAGCTGTAAGTCGCTTGGGGTATGTCTCTATCAGTTTTGCACATCGAGAGACTGAACATTTTTCCCATTCCTCCTTGCAAAACAGCTCGAGCTCAGTGAGGTTGGATGGAGAGCATTTGTGAACAGCAGTTTTCAGTTCTTTCCACAGATTCTCGATTGGATTCAGGTCTGGACTTTGACTTGGCCATTCTAACACCTGGATATGTTTATTTTTGAACCATTCCATTGTAGATTTTGCTTTATGTTTTGGATCATTGTCTTGTTGGAAGACAAATCTCCATCCCAGTCTCAGGTCTTTTGCAGACTCCATCAGGTTTTCTTCCAGAATGGTCCTGTATTTGGCTCCATCCATCTTCCCATCAATTTTAACCATCTTCCCTGTCCCTGTTGAAGAAAAGCAGGCCCAAACCATGATGCTGCCACCACCATGTTTGACAGTGGGGATGGTGTGTTCAGGGTGATGAGCTGTGTGGCTTTTACGCCAAACATAACGTTTTGCATTGTTGCCAAAAAGTTCAATTTTGGTTTCATCTGACCAGAGCACCTTCTTCCACATGTTTGGTGTGTCTCCCAGGTGGCTTGTGGCAAACTTTAAACAACACTTTTTATGGATATCTTTAAGAAATGGCTTTCTTCTTGCCACTCTTCCATAAAGGCCAGATTTGTGCAATATACGACTGATTGTTGTCCTATGGACAGAGTCTCCCACCTCAGCTGTAGATCTCTGCAGTTCATCCAGAGTGATCATGGGCCTCTTGGCTGCATCTCTGATCAGTCTTCTCCTTGTATGAGCTGAAAGTTTAGAGGGAAGGCCAGGTCTTGGTAGATTTGCAGTGGTCTGATACTCCTTCCATTTCAATATTATCGCTTGCACAGTGCTCCTTGGGATGTTTAAAGCTTGGGAAATCTTTTTGTATCCAAATCCGGCTTTAAACTTTTTCACAACAGTATCTCGGACCTGCCTGGTGTGTTCCTTGTTCTTCATGATGCTCTCTGTGCTTTTAACGGACCTCTGAGACTATCACAGTGCAGGTGCATTTATACGGAGACTTGGTTACACACAGGTGGATTGTATTTATCATCATTAGTCATTTAGGTCAACATTGGATAATTCAGAGATCCTCACTGAACTTCTGGAGAAAGTTTGCTGCACTGAAAGTAAAGGGGCTGAATAATTTTGCATGCCCAATTTTTCAGTTTTGGATTTGTTAAAAAAGTTTGAAATATCCAATAAATGTCGTTCCACTTCATGATTGTGTCCCACTTGTTGTTGATTCTTCACAAAAAATACATTATGTTTATGTTTGAAGCCCGAAATGTGGCAAAAGGTCGCAAAGTTCAAGGGGGCCGAATACTTTCGCAAGGCACTGTATACAGGTAATTCCACAGTTAAGATTTAGGCTAATAGCAGTAAGACCAAACTCAATGTTTTTTCATGTTTCCTTTATAGAGGGGTACTAAAATTCCAAATCAAATACCTAAATTATCCTTGGTATGACCATTAAAAAATTGCATTTGTTAGTTTAGTAGTAGTTTCATGTTGGCAATGACATACCTAAAAATCATGTTGCTGTCACAACTCTCTTGGAGGTCTGGAGGATTTTGTATTGTACAAATGGTTTGAATGGTTCGCTGGCTGCAAGCGGCAAGATTTTGATTGGATGTTACATTTCAAGAACCCTCCCCCCACATGCCTGTTGTTGCTACATGCTATGTTCATCACTGTTTTCAGACCGGGAAGGACACATTTTGCAGAGTGGTTCCGTATGCTAGTTTGCAACATTGCATTCTGTTATGAGGTGTCCTCTTTACACAATCGACATACATCAACCTATTTTCATTGGGTTTTAATCAGCGATTTCCTGACCATCCTTACCATAGACTGTAAAAATTATCATCACACACTGTTGCACCTAAGATACTAATCTAGTGAGCACTATTGGAGCACCACCTGCTTTCTGGCCAAAAAGAGTATGGCAATGAATCCGATACATGTTCTACATATACTTAGTGTACAAAACATTAGGAGCACCTTCCTAATAATGCTTTGCACCCCCTTTTGCCCTCATAACAGCCTTAATTAATTGGGTCATGGACTCTACAAGTTGTCAAGTGTTCCACAGGGATGCTGGCTCATGTTGACTCCAATGCTTCCCACAGTTGTCTGATTTTGGCTGGATGTCCTTTGGGTGGTGGACTATTATTGATAAACACGGGAAACTGTTGAGTGTGAAAAACCTGCACTGTTTCAGTTCACACACTCAAACCGGTGTGCCTGGCACCTACTACCATACCCCGTTCTACAGTGTCTTGCAAAAGTATTCATCCCCCTTGGCATTTTACCTATTTTGTTGCATTACAACCTGGCATTTAAATGTATATATATTTGGATTTCATATAATCGACGTACACAAAATAGTCCAAATTGGTGAAATTAAATGGGGGAAAAAACCTTGTTTAAATTATTATTATTTTTAAATAGAAAAGTGGTGCATGCAAATGTATTCAACCCCTTTGCTATGAGCTCCCCTAAATAAGATCTGGTGCAACCAATTACCTTCAGAAGTCACATAATTAGTTAGATTGCACACAGGTGGACTTTTTTTAAGGGTCACATAATCTCAGTATACATACACCTGTTCTGAAAGGCCCCAGAGTCTGCAACACCACTAAGCAAGGGACACCACCAAGCAAGCAGCACCATGAAGACCAGGGAGCTCTTTAAACAAGTCAGGGACAAAGTTGTGGAGAAGTACAGATCAGGGTTGGGTTATTAAAAAAAATATCTGAAACTTTGAACATCCCACGGAGCACTATTAAATCCATTATTAAAAACTCGAAAGAATATGGCACCACAACAAACCTGCCAAGAGAGGGCCGCCCACCAAAACTCACGGACCATGCAAGGAGGGCATTAATCAGAGAGGCAACAATGAGACCAAAGATAACTTTGAAGGAGCTGCAAAGCTCCACAGCGGAGATTGGATTATCTGTCCATAGGACCACTTTAAGCCGTACACTCCACAGAACTGGGCTTTGCAGAAGAGTGGCCAGACAAAAGCCATTGCTTAAAGAAAAAAATAAGCGAACACGTTTGGTGTTCGCCAAAGGCATGTGGGAGACTCCCCAAACATATGGAAGATGGTACTGTGGTCAGATGAACCTAAAATTGAGCTTTTTGGCCATCAAGGACAACGCTATGTCTGGCGCAAACCCAAGACCGACTCCTAACCCCCCTGAGAACACCATTCCCACAGTGAAGCATGGTGGTGGCAGCATCATGCTGTGAGGATCATTTTCATCAGCAGGGACTGGGAAGCTGGTCAGAATTGTTGGAATGATGGATGGTGCTAAATACAGGGAAATTCTTGAGGGAAACCTGTTTGTCCCCGTCTCAAATCTCTGAAAGGCAGAGGTTCACCTTCCAGCAGGACAATAACCCTAAGCATACTGATAAAGCAACACTCAAGTGGTTTAAGGGGAAACATTTAAATGTCTTGGAATGGCCTAGTCAAATCCAGACATCAATCCAATTGAGAATCAATCTGTGGTATGATTGCAGTACACCAGTGGAACCCATCCAAGTTGAAGGAGCTGGAGCAGTTTTGCTTTGAAGAATGGGCAACAATCCCAGTGGCTAGATGTGCCAAGCTTATAGAAACAGTCTCCAAGAGACTTGCAGCTGTAATTGCTGCAAGGGGGGGGGGGGTGAATAGTTATGCTCGCTCAAGTTCTTTTTCTTTTCCTTGTTTGTGTCACAATAACAAATTTAGCATCTTCAAAGTGGTAGGCATGTTGTGTTAATCAAATGATACAAACCCCCCCCCAAAAATATATTTTAATTCCAGGTTGTTAGGCAACGAAATAGGAAAAATGCCAAGGGAGGTGAATACTTTCGCAAGCTACTGTAAGTCATTTAAATTTTCTGTCTTGCCCATTCACCCTCTGAATGGCTGACATGCACAATCCATGTCTCAAGGCTTAAATCCCTCTTTAACCTTTCTCCCCTTCATCTACACTGACTTGAAGTGGATTTAACAGGTGACATCAATAAGGGATCATAGACTGACCAGGTGAAAGCTATGTCATGGAAAGAGCAGTGTTTTGTACTCCTTGTATAGTAAGACAGAGGGGCGCTTGTTTCGCTCGCTCGGGTACTTTCTCCAGTGAGAGAGTTTTTGCTAGAAAGTTAGTGAGTGCGCTGTTCAGATGCTAAAATTATTTTGGATAAATGTGCAAACGTAACCTACTTTTTGAAGTGATTTGTTTTGACAATCCAATGAAAACATGACTTGTTGTGTTCATGGCACATTAAAAGGGTAATACATTTTTACAGTTAAAGTACGTCTTTACTATTAAACTTAGGGGGGGGGGGCACTGCATTCACATGAGCGCTACAGAAACGATGGTCTCTGGCTGGTGCGCATTTGGATTAAAGGGTAAATACTTCTACTTTTTCCAGACCTCTAAAGAGGTCTCCGGATGTGGTATAATCATTGTTGTGGACTTAGAACATCCAATTGAGTTTTTCTAAAAACTAAGTGTGATTTTGAGCGAAAACCTGGAAAACCAGAAAGGAGATAACGGAATTTGGAGTAAAATTAAATGTAATTCTGTTGTTTTTTATTTATTTTTTAAAGAGATTTTATAGGGCCCTACCTGTAATGTCGCTACAATCCATCTTCCTTGCCTAATGCCGTCACAGTACTTTTAATTCAAAGCGCAAATTCCCAAAGCATGATTGTCCACTCCTACGCACTCCTTGAGAGCAGCTGATCACAACAAGCCAATCTTATTGTCAAGTACAGGGTTTTTCTGCTGGAGGCCACCTTTTCTTTAGTTTATTTCTCTGCTTTGAGTCAGCACTGTACTTTTGTCTCTTAAAGACTCTTCTTTTGAAAAAGAAAACCCCACAGTCTTGGCTCAGAATTTTTACTCTATTGAGTGGGATTCAGTGTTTTTGTTAATCTAGTCAGTGTAGCCTGTTGCTTTACCCATTGTATTCCATATAGGCTTGCAGAGAAAGTGGGTATTAAGTAGATTTGAACATTGCCGATCTAAAGGTTTTTCTGTGTTGTGCTTTCATAACAGTGCTTGTTTCCCTTACTTTGTTAGGACGCTCTACAGAAGCTGTCCGGGATGCTGAGCCTGAGTGCCACTGTGGCCCGCCAGGATGCTGTCATCCCTTCCAAGCACCGCAACACTACAGCTGTACTGGGCTGCCTGGCTGAGAAACTGGCTGGTGAGTGTGGATGCAACCTGATCTCCCTCATTCTCTTACACACACACACACACCAACTCACAGAATATACAGTGTGAATATGTATGAAAATGCTCCAGGTTATTTGACCCTAGCTGCTCAACCAGTTTTTAGCATATCAAGTGGTCAGTGTGAACTGAAAGCGCTGATCCTGCAAGTTTGAGTTGGTCTGTCATGACATGGCCAAAGTGCTCTGCCTTTGCTCTGACAGCTCTGCTGAGCCTGCAGCACTGGGCTGTGGAGGGTGGTCAGGGTGAAACGATTTAGTCTGTCTGACATACCCAACAGGGGTTGCCTCTACTAATTAATGTAGGGGCGGCAAGTAGCCTCGTGGTTAGAGCGTTGGGCCAGTAACCGAAAGGTTGCTAGATCGAATCCCCGAGCTGAAAAGGTACAAATCTGTCGTTCTGTCCCTGAACAAGGCAGTTTAAAAAAATATTTATTTATTTATTTCACCTTTTATTTAACCAGGTAGGACAGTTGAGAGCAAGTTCTCATTTTCAACTGTGACCTGGCCAAGATAAAGTAAAGCAGTGCGACCAAAACAACAGAGTTATTAACCCACAACACAGTTAACCCACTGTTCCTAGGCCATCATTGTAAATAAGAATTTGTTCTTAACTGACTTGCCTAGTTAAATAAATAAAAATGTCTGTTTACAACCCAAACTGTGAACTACACCTTTCTTTCTTTGGAAGATCTGAAGTAGCTATGGTGCAATCCTGTGCTTTTACTGTGGCCCTGAGCATTGTTTTTCCTCCTAACGCCCACTCCACATGTCTCATCTCTCAGGTCCAGCGAGCATTGGACTCCTGAGCCCTGGAACCCTGGAGTACCTGCTGGAGAGCCTGGTGAGAGAACACACAGATCTAGAAGATCATAAATTCTGTTACAAGCTGTCAATAGTCATGTACTTGTGTTGCATGTTGTTTTTCTGTAGAATGAGGATGATTCCTTGTCTAATTTATGTCAATCTCTGTTCCCAGAGTTCTGAGGCACATCCTACTGTCATGCTCTTTGCCCTCATAGCCTTGGAGAAGTTCTCACAGACCAGTAAGTTTGTCCCCATCTCCTGTACAATGGCCATGAAACGGACAACTAACTGTCATATTTCACTGTTGCAGGTGAGAACAAGCTAACGGTGTCCGAGTCGTGTATAGGTGACCGGCTGGGGATTCTGGAATCGTGGGCTGACCACACAGACTATCTGAAGCGCCAGGTCGGCTTCTGTTCACAATGGAGCCTGGATAACCTCTGTGAGTAGTAGACTACATCATGTTAGTGAGGACCGTTCTCATCCACATTTCCCCACACAACAGATTTCCCCACAGTGCTCTTGGCCTTAGCAGCAGTCCATTGTTCATTGTGTAAAGAGGCTTTAAGCTCCTTGCAGGGTGTGATGTGCCTTCAGAATATGCACGTGTGTGTGTGTGTGTGTGTGTGAGATTGACTTATACCATTCCCTCTCCTCAGTCCTGAAAGATGGTCGTCAGTTCACCTATGAGAAGGTGAACCTGAGCAACATCAATGCCATGCTGAACAGCAACGACGTCAGCGAGTATCTTAAGATCTCTCCTAGTGGACTCGAGGTGAGGGTGTCTATGTAGAAGGGCCGGGACAATACCAGTATCTCGATACTCATTAGTATCGTGGCAAGAATACAAAACACGAAGCGGATGTAACTTCTTTAGGAAAACAGCCCCGATGTTGGAAACAAACATTATGTTGTCATCCAGAGTCACATATATTTATTTTCAAAGCTATAACACAATATTTTACATACAGCAGGTTTTTAAAGGACCAAAGAGTTTGTTCTGCTTCGTGTTTTAATTTTTGCCATGGAAAGAATATTGTGATCCTGGTATTGTCCCAGCCTTACTATCGAACAAGCCTAACAGAGGAGTGGTCTTGTGACTAGAATGATCCAAACTCAACTTTCTGTAGGGGCACTGTGTTACACACACACAAGGAATGATTATATTTTATGTTCCAGTCATGGGAAAGGCCAGCATTACACTGTAGCCAGTTTATTAGGTATACCCATCTAGTACCAGGTCAGACACCCCTTTGCCTCCAGAACAGCCTAAATTCTTTGGGGCATGGATTCTTCAAGGTGTCGCTTTCTAGCATTGCTCGATTGGCATCAAGGGAACTAACGTGTGCCAGGAAAACATTACCCACACCATCGCCACCAGCCTGTACCTTTGACACCAGGCAGGATGGGACCATGGACTCATGCTGCTTACTCCAAATCCTAGCTCTATCAGCATGATGCAACAGGAACCAGGATTCATCGCAATGTTTTCGCTCCTCAATTGTCCAGTGTTGGTGATCATGTGTCCACTGGAGCCGCTTCTTACTTTTAGCTGATAGGAGTGGAACCTGGGGGGGGTGTATACCTAATAAACTGTGTTCAGTCGTGGCCAAAAGTTTTGAGAATGAATATTAATTTAGCAAATATTAATTTCCACAAAGTGTTCTGCTTCAGTGGCTAAATATTTTTGTCAGATGTTACTATGGAATACTGAAATATAATTACAAGCATTTCATAAGGGTCAAAGGCTTCTATTCACAATTACATGAAGTTGATGCAAAGAGTCAATATTTGCAGTGTCGACCCTTCTTTTTCAAGACCTCTGCAATCCGCCCTGGCATGCTGTCAATTAACTTCTGGGCCACATCCTGACTGATGGCAGCCCATTCTTGCATAATCAATGCTTGCAGTTTGTCAGAATTTGTGGGGTTTTGTTTGTCCACCCGCCTCTTGAGGATTGACCACAAGTTCTCAATGGGATTAAGGTCTGGGGAGTTTCCTGGCCATGGACCCAAAATATCCATGTTTTGTTCCCCGAACCACTTAGTTATCACTTTTGCCTTTATGGAAAGGTGCTCCATCATGCTGGAAAAGGCATTGTTCGTCATCAAACTGTTCCTGGATGGTTGGGAGAAGTTGCTCTCTGAGGATGTGTTGGTACCATTCTTTATTCATGGATGTGTTCTTAGGCAAAATTGTGAGTGAGCCCACTCCCTTGGCTGAGAAGCAACCCCACACATGAATGGGCTCAGGATGCTTTACTGTTGGCATGACACAGGACTGATGGTAGCACTCACCTTGTCTTCTCCGGACAAGCATTTTTCCGAATGCCCCAAACAATCGGAAAGGGGATTCATCAGAGAAAATGACTTTACCCCAGTCCTCAGCAATCCTATCCCTGTACATTTTGCAGAATATCAGTCTGTCCCTGATGTTTTTCCTGGAGAGAAGGGGCTTCTTTGCTGCCCTTCTTGACACCAGGCCATCCTCCAAAAGTCTTCACCTCACTGTGCGTGCAGATGCACTCACACCTGCCTGCTGCCATTCCTGAGCAAGCTCTGTACTGGTGGTGCCCCGATCCTGCAGCTGAATCAACTTTAGGAGATGGTGCTGGCAATTGCTGTATACTGGCAGCAATATCCTTGCCTGTGAAGCCCTTTTTGTGTGAAGCAATGATGACTGCACGTGTTTCTTTGCAGGTAACCATCGTTGACAGAGGAAGAACAATGATTCCAACACCACCCTCCTTTTTATTCAAACTCAATCTGTATGACAGAGTGATCTCCAGCCTTGTCCTCGTCAACACTCACACCTGTGTTAACGAGAGAATCACTGACATGATGTCAGCTGGTCCTTTTGTGACAGGGCTGAAATGCAGTGGAAATGTTTTGGGGGGATTCAGTTAATTTGTATGGCAAATAGGGATTTTGTATTGAATTTCAATTCATCTGATCACTCTTCATAACATTCTGGAGTATATCCAAATTGCCATCATACAAACTGAGGCAGCAGACTTTGTGAAAATTAATATTTGTGTCATTCTCAACTTTTGGCCATGACTGTACACTGCCCGGTATAATAATTGTGTTCTATAGAGATAATGGATCTGCCCTTTTCTCCCCTCCCAAGGCACGCTGCGACGCGTCCTCCTTCGAGAGTGTCCGCTGTACCTTCTGTGTGGACTCAGGCGTGTGGTACTATGAGGTCACTGTGGTCACCTCAGGGGTCATGCAGATTGGCTGGGCCACCAAGGATAGCAAGTTCCTCAACCATGTAAGTGTTCACATTCTTTACTGATACACACAGCAAGCAGTGTTTATTCATGCAAGACTGAATGCCATAATGTGTGTGTTTCAGGAGGGCTATGGGATAGGAGATGATGAATATTCATGTGCATATGATGGCTGCAGGCAGCTAATCTGGTACAATGCTCGCAGTAAGCCACACTCCCACCCTTGCTGGAAAGAGGGTAAGTTCAACTCGAACTTTGTACAGGATTCATGTAGCTCAGAGAGGCAGGCTGTAATGGGAGATGACTGTCGGGGCCTCAGCTTACACACATTTGTTACTGAGCTAATGGCCCTTACAAGCCTATCCTTAAGCTTTACACTCATATTGATCTGTAGGAGATGTCATCGGTTTCCTACTGGACCTCGGTAAGAAGCAGATGCTTTTCTTCCTGAATGGACATGAACTTCCCCCAGAGAAGCAGGTGTTCTCCTCAGCAACGTGAGTATACACACCCTACTCCTGCTCGCTCCCTTCTATGGACATAATCCACCCCACACAAGTATTCACATGCTGTACATTTCACTAACTCACTGCCACATCCAATGTCCTCCCTATTCTTCCACTTACCTTAGTCACTCTACTTCATCTCTTTCTCAGGTCTGGCTTCTTTGCAGCAGCAAGTTTCATGTCCTACCAACAATGTGAGTTTAACTTTGGGGCGAAGCCCTTCCGCCACCCCCCATCTGTTAAATTCAGCACCTTCAATGACTTTGCCTCGCTGGCGTCTGATGAGAAGATTATCCTTCCCAGGTAAGTCTGAGGTAATGGAGCCTTGAGGGAAATGGTTAGGCTCTAAATGATCACTCTGGTTGAACAACTGCACATTACAACTGCACATTATGTGAACTCCTATGTAGCTTGTCATGACTGTGCTTGTGTGTTTCCCTCAGACACCGGCGCCTGGCTCTGCTGAAGCAGGTGAGCATCAGAGACAACTGCTGCACCCTCTGCTGTGACCAGATGGCCGATACAGAGCTGAGACCCTGTGGACACAGGTACAACAACTTCCCTCTCTTTTTCACCACTCGTACCTATCTAGCCATTTGCCTGTTACAGCTCCTTACTTGGCCTCTGTGTGTTTGTCTCTGTCTCCTTAGTGGGATGTGTATGGAGTGTGCCTTACAGTTGGAGACATGCCCACTGTGTCGCCAGGACATTCAGACACGTGTCAGACTCATCTCACACGTGTCCTGACACTTCGCCTCCAAACCAGGACATGAACACTCCTCTCCAACCATCCCCTCCTCCAATCCCAACCAATAGGACAATGGGGCTGAGCTAGGATTTGTGATCGGACCCTGGGCCTAATTTGAGGAGGGAGTGGTGGGACCTGACGAAGACCCCCAGGAGAGAGACTGTAGGGAGAATAGAACAAGGAGGGGGAACCTTTCCTTTATCTGCACTCCATGGAGCGTTCTCTCTGAAGAGATGGGCCCCTCACCAGTCTGAGAGCAAGAGAGTGCTGAGAGAGTGCTGAGAGAGTGAGAGGGCAGGAAGGCAATTTTGAGATATTAGCAGGCAGTAACATTTCCAGAATTGCCTCATCAATCTTAATTCATAAACTCACACAGTATCTGCACATGGATCTGCCTAATGTTCCCCCAGGCTCTGGTCAATGTGTCCTGTGTATCTCTGCTCAAACGTTTTAAATGTATCTGTGATTCTCTTGTTTTCTGACTAAACATAAAGGCACAACAACAAAAAGACTATGTTAACTCCCTGCTCAAACATACAATACCAACTGAGCACAGATTTGTCTATTACTCTCCATCTCTCGCTCTCTCCTTTACTTGAAGCATTTCTGAGTTGATTGAATAATCATTCTGTTATAAATGAGATTGCAGAATTTACAGAACTCTGATTCAAAAAGTATCATATTTGTGTATGTACAATTAAAACTAAATTGAGTTGATTGAAATTAAGTTATTGAAATCACAGTTAACGGGGATAGTTTTGATTCCCAGGATAGCCTGAAGTGGTTGTGGAAAATCATTCAGAATCAGAGGATGTTGTCAGAAGATATCACACATCTCTGTTAGTATGAATGACTACATTTGGTCACAGTGCAAATTTGGAGGGCCAATTGTTTCCATTCCAGAAAATTAGTCATGGAAGAAATTGAGAAAAAGTTCAATTGTATCTTAACGTCTTAATGGAGTAGCCCCAGGGGTCCCAAAGATGTGATTTACTGATTGATCATTGTTTTCTGAGTTGTGATATTTGTAATAATAAATATTCAAGTAACTGTCCAGTGTTTCCAGATTTCTATGAAATATGACCTATAATTAAAAACAATGAGTGAAATAGTTTCCCTTCCAAAAAATGTTAAGTAATTATCTTAAAAAGCAGCTTTTTTGTGTTGGAATGTTGTGGGAGTGCCCCAACAACAGAATGGTGTGGGTGTAAACCGGTCATTAAAACTATTCATGGGAGCTCATCCCACAGAAAGCGTTTCTGAAACAGTCCGTTTTTTCTCCAATGTATGCTTTGACTACAAATACCATTATAGGATGAGTCAACATTATTTTGAAATATGAACTTTTAAAAGTGCGATTTTCACTGGATAGTTACTTTAATGTTATGTTGCTTGTCAAAGATGCCATTATTATTGACATGATTTAGCCATGGGCTACATTCACAACTAAACCCATCAGTCAGAATGAATTACATGATATCTACTCTGCATTATCATGGGACAGAAAAGGGAAAATTAATTTACAGTCCATGATTGCAATAAAGGACTTAAACGCACTTAACATTAATTTCTGTTTACACGATGTTGAGTGCCTGACCCATAGAGGTGCTATCAAATTATTATAATTCTCAATTCTATGGCCTGACCGTACTGTACTGTACTCTACTGTACTTCCGGAACTAATCAGCTGGGATCTGTTTCTTTACCGGACTGAATTTACTGAAGGGAGCGTTTTTTTCGTTGTTGCCTTGGTAGCGATTACAGAAAATCAATCAACTCGACAGTCACGTAGTTTGCTAACTAAATAGATTAAGAATGGACGTTAAAGAGCGAAGTGAGTTCTTGACTGATTTTAAATCATACGAAAATAGCCAGAGAAATATAGCAATGATTGCTCAGCTAGGCTAGCTAGCATGAAATGCTATCGTTATCCAATGTATTATGCAATGTCTTGTCTTTTTGAAAGATCTGCTGGGTGGTGGCGAGAACATCGTTGAAATGGTGGATTTGGATGAGGAGAATTTTGCTGTTTCAAAGTATGTATGTATGTATGTATGTGTGCATACGAGTCAGTATGTCTATGAGGAAGTGAGTGAGTGAAGTAACGTTAATTTAGAAGAGAATGATTAATGTTTATATGTTTGGTTGCTGACTGATTTATCCTCCCCAGCTCATCAGATTCAGATGCAGCCTTTGATGCTGTCATTGGGAGTATTGAAGACATCATCATGGGTAAATTGGACAAAAAAACGTTTTTTTTGTGTGTGTTCTAGACATGTTTTAGTGTATCAACGTTAAATGGATAGCTCGCTAATGCTACTCAATTTTCTCCTCAGAGGACGACTTCCAGCACATGCAACAGAGCTTCATGGAGAAACACTACCTGGAGTTTGATGACTCCGAGGAGAACAAACTCACCTATACACCCATCTTCAACGAATATGTAAGGCACTATACTCTGTTCGTCTGCCTGCCTCATCATCAACTGTCAAGGTAGAAGGTCTGAAAAAACGATCTATGTGAATGTGTCATACATATTCTGATGTTTACTTCTACCTCTTCAGATTGAGCTGCTTGAGAAACAACTTGAGCAGCAGCTGATGGAGAGAATTCCCGGTTTCAACATGAGCACATTTACTCAGTTACTCAAGTATGTAAACCATTTCCACTCAGGAAGTTACCTTTTTCGGTTACAGTACCACCAGCTCTTTTGTTCTTCCAGTAAGCCTATGGTCTCATGAGTCTTCACGAATACACCCAGGGGTCCTAGCACCCCTCGTTTGGAACCACTGCACTCTGACACATTAGGCCAGTAGGTGGCACATTGCCCCTTGTAAACCAAATACATCTAACTGCCGAGTGCAACGTTTATTTGTTTCTCATTTCACAAAAATACATTTTCACTCTCATGTTTCAGGCAGCACAAAGACGAAGTGTCAGGAGACATCTTCGACATGTTGCTTACTTTTACAGACTTCATGACCTTCAAGGAAATGTTCATTGATTACAGAGCAGTGAGTAAAAACTCAATGTTTGGAATTGGATGTACATTATGACAGTATATTTTAGGATGTGTACTAGTGATTTGTTGAGAGAAATGTGTTGAGGATTCTGTCTCTTTGTGGTTGTGTGATGTTGTGTCACAGCACCCATACCTCCTCTGTCTGCAGGAGAGGGAGGGCCGAGGGCTTGACCTCAGTGATGGCCTAGTGGTGAGGTCTCTCAGCTCTACATCCTCCAAATCCATCACCTCCAGAACAACAACAAAACTGAAGTAACTAATGAAGAGTCATCCCCAAACACATGAACATACACATGACCAATAGTGCACTGTGCTGCTGACAACAGAACAGAATTGTTTGTCTTGCCCATGCCCTCCAGTCACAGGGGACCACAGGGAACATCCGTCTTTCCCCCAGCTTTTGTATTTGAACTGTTGTAGGTTTGCAATGGGAATGGTATCAGTCAGGTTGGTCTTTGTTTTACAATATTTTACAAATAGCCTTTCTCTGGTTAAGATAGACACCTTTGTCCTCAGGGTGGGGTACAGTGTTTTTTTTAAATTAAATTTGTGCTCAATGACTTGAGTTTTGTGCCTGTTACATTATTAACACGTATGCCAGAAGGTGTTTGTAGGTCAAGCATTTTAGACAGACTAAACAGTAGCCTAGTTGCTCAGCCCTTGGCATTGGTGGTTAGGAGAACTATATGCACCAGCAATGGGAAAACACTTTAGAAATGTTTTTATTATTATTGTACTCATAGCCCTCCACAACAAACTGTATATGAAGCCTGAAAGAAGAAACGTGGTGCATTCAGTCCTAGGCTGTTTGGTCGATGGTGCTTTCTCAGATCCTTCTTTCTCATTTGAACCAATTGAATCCCTTTCTGTAAAATAATTTCAATAATATTAGTACAACATTTGTCCTACAGTGGGGAGAACAAGTATTTGAGACACAGCAGATTTTGCAGGTTTTCCTACTTACAAAGCATGTAGAGGTCTGTAATTTAATTTTTATCATGGGTACACTTCAACTGTGAGAGATGGAATCTAAAATAAAAATCCAGAAAATCACATTGTATGGCTTAAGTAATTAATTTACATTTTATTGCATGATATTTGATAAATCAAAAAAGCATAACTTAATATTTGGTACAGAAACCTTTGTTTGCAATTACAGAGATCATACGTTTCCTGTAGTTCTTGACCAGGTTTGCACACTCTGCAGCAGGGATTTTGGCCCACTCCTCCATACAGACCTTCTCCAGATCCTTCAGGTTTCGGGGCTGTCGCTGGGCAATACGGACTTTCAGCTCCCTCCAAAGATTTTCTATTGGGTTCAGGTCTGGAGACTGGCTAGGCCACTCCAGGACTTTGAGATGCTTCTTACGGAGCCACTCCTTAGTTGCCCTGGTTGTATGTTTCGGGTCGTTGTCATGCTGGAAGACCCAGCCACGACCCATCTTCAATGCTCTTACTGAGGGAAGGAGGTTGTTGGCCAAGATCTTGCGATACGTGGCCCTATCCATCCTCCCCTCAATACGGTGCAGTCGTCCTGTCCCCTTTGCAGAAAAGCGTCCTCAAAGAATGATGTTTCCACCTCCATGCTTCACGGTTGGGATGGTGTTCTTGGGGTTGTACTCATCCTTCTTCTTCCACCAAACACGGCGAGTAGAGTTTAGACAAAAGCTCTTTTTGTCTCATCAGACCACATGACCTTCTCCCATTCCTCCTCTGGATCATCCAGATGGTCATTAGCAAACTTCAGACGGGCCTGGACATGCGCTGGCTTGAGCAGGGGGACCTTGCGTGCGCTGCAGGATTTTAATTCATGACGGCATAGTGTGTTACTAATGGTTTTCTTTGAGACTGTGGTCCCAGCTCTCTTCAGGCCATTGACCAGGTCCTGCCGTGTAGTTCTGGGCTGATCCCTCACCTTCCTCGTGATCATTGATGCCCCACTAGGTGAGATCTTGCATGGAGCCCCAGACCGAGGGTGATTGACCGTCATCTTGAACTTCTTCTATTTTCTAATAATTGAGCCAACAGTTGTTGCCTTCTCACCAAGCTGCTTGCCTATTGTCCTGTAGCCCATGCCAGCCTTGTGCAGTTCTAAAATTGTATCCCTGATGTCCTTACACAGCTCTCTGGTCTTGGCCATTGTGGAGAGGTTGGAGTCTGTTTGATTGAGTGTGTGGACAGGTGTCTTTTATACAGGTAATGAGTTCAAACAGGTGCAGTTAATACAGGTAATGAGTGGAGAACAGGAGGGCTTCTTAAAGAAAAACTAACAGGTCTGTGAGAGCTGGAAGTCTTACTGGTTGTTAGGTGATCAAATACTTATGTCATGCAATAAAATGGTAATTAATTACTTAAAAATCATACAATGTGATTTTCTGGATTTTTGTTTTAGATTCCGTCTCTCACAGTTGAAGTGTACCTATGATAACAATTACAGACCTCTACATGCTTTGTAAGTAGGGAAACACTGCCGATTTTGCAGGTTATCTAATACTTGTTCTCCCCACTGTATGTAGCAGTCTTTACTGAGAATAATATGTTAAGTGTTTTAATTAAATGTATTTATTTCACTGGTTTGTACATAGTCTTGTGTCCCATTGCCTGTAAATAAGTGTTTCAAATAAAGACATTAAATAATTTTGTAAAATCACAATCTACTTTATTTGAAAAGGTGTACTGATATGGATAAATAGTACACATGATTCTCTTGGTCTTCACAATGGTGAAAAAAATAATATATAAAAATATGTTTCTGAACGTGTGTTGCACACAGACTGTGTAACCCATTGGGATTCCTGTGTATCTACAAGTATAATAATTAGGTGGGTGCTTACATTTGTCCTATTTCACACATACACAAATGTGTATTATACACATGTGAATTAGAAATTTGTTTTTTGCATATCACCACCCCCACGTCAGCCGATTTTATTTTTCACCGAGTTGGATCAGGGATTCAAAATGGCGACCTTTCGGTTACTGGCCCAACACACTTAACCGCTAGGCTACCTACCTCCTTTATTACAGTATAAATAGATGTATCATTCATTACACTTTCCTACAGTATGTGATCATAGTGGTTATGTTATGTATGGGAGCATGTATGTGAGTGAGTCATTATGAGTGAGTGCACTGATGGATGTGCAGTGGTAGGGTTACCATAGCAACACACTTTGAAAGGGTCTGCAAAATGCTTCCAGTCTTCACTCCAGTCACCATTTTGACATTAAAAAAAGGCTATTGATGTCCTGCTTCTTTTTTTAAAAGTATACCGTATATAAAAACACTCGTCCTTTGATGAACAGGTTTGGAATCTCCTCTACTTGTCACACTGTTCGGTTCACACTGTCCAAGTCTCTCTGTATGGAGAGGGTTTATCAGGACAGATAGTAGAGTAGTCCTATGCAGGACCAGAGTTGCTAGCTGTATTACCTCCATCCCCCTTCCATGCCAAATAGGAAAAGAAGGTGCTGGCTCCATATAACAAAGTCACTACAATGCCAAAAAACTGAACAAGAGACAAACACATAGTAAGAGACAATCAGATGAGAGAAGAATGTTATTATCATAAGATACAGTACATGCCTGCGTTAATTATTCTTCCTCGAATGTCAGTTAATTGAGATTGTTGAATCTTTGACAAGCAATGTTGATGATATGCAGGCAGGCTGCCAGTACTTGGTGCCAGATCTCTTTGGGCTGTAGCCAACTCCTCTGTCATCATTTGTTGTCATGCCATATGCCTTGCAACAAAAATGACACAAACGTACAGTACCAGTCAAACGTTTGGACACACCTACTCATTCAAGGGTTTTTCTTTATTTTTTCTACATTGTAGAATAATAGTGAAAACATCAGAACAAATAACACATATGGATTGATTCACATACAAATCCAAATATATTTTATATCTGAGATTCTTCAAAGTAGCCACCCTTTGTCTTGATGACAGCTTCGCACACTCTTGACATTCTCTCAACCTGCTTGACCTGGAATGCTTTTCTAACAGTCTTAAACGAGTTTCCACATATGCTGAGCACTTGTTGGCTGCTTTTCCTTCACTCTGTGGTCCAATTAATCCCAAACCATCTCAATTGGGTTGAGGCCGGGTGATTGTGGAGGCAAGGTCATGTGATGCAGCACTCCATCACTCTCCTTCTTGGTCAAATAGCCCTTACACAGCCTGGAGGTGTGTTTGGTCATTGTCCTGTTGAAAATCAAATGATAGTCCCACGAAGTGCGAACCAGATGGGATGGCGTATCGCTGCAGAATGCTGTGGTAGCCATGCCGGTTAAGTGTGCCTTAAATTCTAAATAAATCACTGACAATGTCACCCGCAAAGCACCCCCACACCATCACACCTCCTCTTCCATGCTTCATGGTGGGAACCAATCATGCGGAGGACATCCGTTCACCTACTCTGTCTCACAAAGACACGTCGGTTGGAACAAAAAATCTAAAATTTGGACTCATTAGGCCAAAGGACAAATTTCCACTGGTCTAATGTCCATTGCTCGTGTTTCTTGGCCCAAGCAAGTATTTTCTTATTGTTGGTGTCCTTTAGTAGTGGTTTCTTTGCAGCAATTTGACCACCAAGACCTGATTCACGCAGTCTCCTCTGAACAGTTGATGTTGAAATGTGTCTGTTACTTGAACTATGTGAAGCATTTATTTGGGCTGAAATTTCTGAGGCTGGTAACTCTAATGAACTTATCCTCTACAGCAGAAGTAACTCTGGGTCTTTCTTTCCTGTGACGGTCCTCATGAGAGCCAGTTTCATCATTGTGCTTGATAGTTTTTGTGACTGCACTTGAAGAAACTTTCAAAGTTCTTGACATTTTCCGGATTGACTGACCATGTCTTAAAGTAAAGATGGACTGTCGTTTCTCTTTGCTTATTTGAGCTGTTCTTGTCATAATTTTTAGTCTTTTACCAAATAGGGCTATCTTCTGTATACCACCCCGACCTAGTCTCAAAACAATTGATTGGCTCAAACGCATTAAGAAGGAAGGAAATTACACAAATGAACTTTTAACAAGCCACACCTGTTTTTGCATTCCAGGCAACCACCCCATGAAGCTGGTTGAAAGAATGCAGTGTGCGCAAAGCTGTCATCAAGGCAAAGGGTGGCTACTTTGAAGAATCTTAAATAAAACATTTAACACTTTTTTCATTACTACATGATTCCATATGTGTTATTTCATAGTTTTGATTTCTTCACTATTATTCTACAATGTAGAAAATAGTAAAAATAAAGAAAAACCCTTGAATGAGTAGATGTGTCCAAACTATTGACTGGTACTGTATATTGTAGCTACATTCTCCCCAAAGGAAAAATAAAATATTTTATCTACATACACATAAATACTGACCCCTGACCTACATCAAACTGTGATGTTTGTGAAAATAGGAGGAGAATCTTTATTGGCTAGAGTCACTTGGCTACTGTTTTCCTGGGTTGTGAAAGGAAGGAGATACAAGTCTTTGAACACGCTATGATGTAGGATCTTAATTTGATCACCTTGTTGTAGGAGAACTGTAGTGTATTTGAGGTTTAAAAAGGCTTGTGAAGTTTTTAATATCCATTTAGATTTTGTTTTTCTTCTGAAAAATGTATCAACCTCAGAAGAAAATGTCAATTCTTATAATAATAATAATAATAATAATAATTCACATTTCCTGTTGCAGTAGGATTATTTGTCTGCTGTAGCAAACTGGCTCAAATTAAGATCCTACAAATGTATGCATGGTGAAACATTAACATGTTAGTAATTTAGCAGACACTTATCCAGAGCGACTTACAGGAGCAATTACTGTTGACAAACCCTGTTAGATATACTCTAATAGCCCTGGGTCTTGTGCAACAGGGCCAACGTTATTGTGACTGGCTTGTTCCTCCCAGGAAGATCAACGGGCTTGGTCATGTGCCTCATTGTAAATAGCAAATGGACTCTGGCCAGGATTGCCATGGAGAGAGACCACACCATAAAAGCACATCTACCTTATATTTTTTCTAGCTCCCTCTCTCTTTATCTTTGAACCTGTCACAGTCAGGTGTGCACATGACGCATCAGTCCTGCCTCTTTAGTCAAACATTTAGGAGTGCCAGAAAGTGGAAGGGCCAGAAACACACTTTTGTGTTTTCTATTCATCCTACCCAGAACATAGATATCAGCACATCCTGTTGAAGGTTATCTTGTGACTATACAAACATGTGCAAGTATTAAAAGTAATGTACTCAGTCTCAATCTATGTGGCCCTATGTAAGGGAGCGCTTGTTTAAACAAGGGCTTCTCATGTGTTTCTGTCGCTCATCAACTGATCAGAACTGGTCAACCAATTAACAAGTAAGCTAGCCTACATGTGCCTATGTTTCAGTCTAGTGTCTGCATGTCTTTGTATATCTGTAGATATTAAGTTGTCTGTTCTAGACTTACCGCAGCAGCTGCCATATGGCCATAGAAGTATGTTGAAATGTAAGGAGCGACTGATGCAGCATTGGCCAGAAATGCTGTGAGGTACAAAACAGTTGCCATAGCATTGTACACCATAACCTACAAGATAGAAAACAGATGTTGATGAATACAGCCTAAATTTGATTTCAAAGTTACTTTACATTGAATAACTATTACAAAATAACTTTGAAATAAATGTATAGCAAAAATGCAGCATAGCAGGGACTACATGGGTCATTCTACGACAATGGTGACTTTCCTGTCCCCTGCCTTAACCACCAGGAAAAACAATTTTAAAAAGTCAGATATTTGTTTAAGTTTTAATTGAAGTGTTTTAATTGTTAATGAAACATATGTCAGACAGTTATATTGCAAAAATCTAATAAAATCAAAAAACATTCAAATCAAATCAAATGTTTATGTGCTGAATACAATAGGTGTGTAGACCTAGAGTGAAATGCTTACTTAGAAGCCCTAACCAACAATGCTTTAAGAAGTTTTAAGAAAACAAATGAAAACAAGTGGAAGGAATCTTATGGCTTAGGGGTAGAAGCTGTTAAGAAGCATTTTGGTACCAACACTTGGTGCTCTGGTACTGCTTGCCGTGCAGTAGCAGAGAGAAGAGTCTATGTCTAGGGTGGCTGGAGTCTTTGACAATTTTTAGGGCCTTACTCTGACACCACCTGGTATAAAGGTCCTGGATGGCAGGAAGCTTGGCCCCAGTGATGTACTGAGCTGTACGCACTACCCTCTGTAGTGCCCTGTAGTCGGAGGCCAAGCAGTTGCCATACCAGGCAGTGATGCAACCAGTCAGGATGCTCTCGATGATGCAGCTGTAGAATCGTTTGAGGATCTGAGGACCCATGCCAAATATTTTCAGTCTCCTGATGGGGAATAGGCTTTGTCGTGCCCTCTTCACGACTGTCTTAGTGTGTTTGGACCATGATAGTTTTTTGATGATGTGGACTCCAAGGAACTTGAAGCTCTCAACCTGTTCCACTACAGCCCTGTCGATGAGAATGGGGGCATGTTCGGTCCTCTTTTTCCTGTGGTCCACAATCATCTCCTTTGTCTTGATCACATTGAGGGAGAGGCACCACACTGCCAAGTCGCTGACCTCCTCCCTATCGTTGTCGGTGATCAGGCCTACCCCTGTTGTGTCATCGGCAAACTTGATGATAGTGTTGGAGTCGTGCCTGGCCATGCAGTCATGAGTGAACAGGGAGTACAGGAGGGGACTGAGCACTCACCACAGACAGGCCCCCGTGTTGAGGATAAGCATGGTGGATGTGTTACCCTTACCACCTGGGGGCGGCACATCAGGAAGTCCAGGATCCAGTTGCAGAGGGAGGTGTTAGGTCCCAGGGTACTTAGCTTAGTGATGAGCTTTGAGAGCACTTTGGTGTTGAACGCTGAGCTGTAATCAATGAATAGCATTCTCACATAGGTGTTCCTTTTGTCCAGGTGGGAAAGGGAAGTGTTGAGTGCAATAGAGATTGCATCATCTGTGGATCTGTTGTGGCGGTATGCAAATTGGAGTGGGTCTAGGGTTTCTGGGATAATGGTGTTGATGTGAGCCATGACCAGCCTTTCAAAGCACTTCATGGCTACAGACGTGTGCTACAGGTTGGTAGTCATTTAGGCAGGTTGCCTTAGTGTTCTTGGCACAGGGATTATGGTGATCTGCTTGAAACATGTTGGTATTAGGGACACAGTCAATGACAGGTTGAAAATGTCAGTGAAGACAGTTGCCAGTTGGTCAGCGCATGCTCAGAGTACACGTCCTGGTAATCCGTCTGGCCCTGCGGCTTTGTGAATGTTGACCTGTTTAAAGATCTTACATTGGCTATGGAGAGCATGATCCCACATTCATCCAGAACAGCTGGTGCTCTCATGCATGTTTCAGTGTTACTTGCCTCAAAGCGAACATAGAAGTAATTTAGCTTGTCTGGTAGGTTCGTGTCACTGGTCAGTTCGGAGCTGTGCTTCCCTTTGTAGTCTGTAGTAGTTTGCAAGCCCTGCTACATCCAACGAGCGTCAAAGCCGGTGTAGTACGATTCAATCTTAGTCCTGTATTGACCCTTTGCCTGTTTGATGATTTGTCGGAGGGCATAGCGGGATTTCTTATAAGCTTCCGGGTTAGAGTCCCGCTCCTTGAATGAGGCAGCTCTACCCTTTAGCTCAGTGTGGATGTTGCCTGTAATCCATGGCTTCTGGTGTGGGTGTGTACGTGCAGTCACTGTGGGGATGACGTCATCGATGCACTTATTGATGAAGCCAGTGACTGATGTGGTGTACTCCTCAATGCCATCGGAAGAATCACGGAACATATTCCAGTATGTGCTAGCAAAAACAGTCATCTGCTTCATCTGACTACTTTCTTATGACTGAGTAACTGGTGCTTCCTGCGTTAGTTTTTGCTTGTAAACAGGAATTAGAAGGATATAATTCTGGTCAGATTTTCCAAATGGAGAATGAGGGAGAGCTTTGTATACATCTCTGTGTGTGGAGTAAAGTTGGTCGAGAGTTTTTCCCCTCTGGTTGCACATTTAATCCACTGTTAGAAATGAGGTAAAACGGATTTGAGTTTCCCTGCATTAAAGTCCCCGGCCACTAGGAGCGCCCCCTCTGGATGAGCATTTTCCTGTTTGCTTATGGCTGTATACAGCTCATTGAGTGTGGTCTTAGTGCCAGCATCAGTCTGCGGTGGTATATAGACAGCTACGAAAAATATAGATGTAAATAGTGTGGTCTACAGCTTATCATGAGATACTCTACCTCAGACAAGCAAAACCTAGAGAACAACACCAGATGTTGTTTACAAATATACGTAGGCCGCCGCCCCTTGTCTTACCAAAGGTCGCTGTTCTATCCTGCCAAAAAAGCTTAAAACCTGCCAGCTGTATGTTTATCATGTCGTCGTTCAGCCACGACTCTGTGAAACATAAAATATGACAGATTTTAATGTCCCGTTAGTAGGATATACGTGCTCGTAGTTTGTCTATTTTATTATCGATTGATTGTACGTTGGCTAATAGAACCGATGGTAAAGGTAAATTACCCTCTCGGTGATAAGGCACTCGGACTGTCGTCCCCGATATCTCCATCTTTTTCCTCCTGCGAATGATTGGGATGAGGGCCCTGTTAGGCGTCCAAAGGAAATCCTTCCAGTCCGACTCCATGAAGAAGAAGAATTCCTCCAGTACGGGGTGAATAATTACCAGTACATCACTGGAGCTAAGCTGCCTGCCATCCAGGACCTCTACACCAGGCGGTGTCAGAAGACCTAAAAAGCCCTAAAAATGGTCAAAGACCCCAGCCACCCCTACCTCAATTGGGCCAACCAACCAGTGCTCCCGCACAGTGGCTAACTGGGCTATCTGCATTGTGTCCCACCCACCACCTGCCAACCCCTCTTTTACGCTACTGGTACTCTCTGTTCATCATATGCATAGTCACTTTAACCATATCTACATGTACATACTACCTCAATCAGCCTGACTAACCGGTGTCTGTATGTAGCCTCGCTACTTTTATAGCCTCACTACTGTATATAGCCTGTCTTTTTACTGTTGTTTTATTTCTTTACCTACCTATTGTTCACCTAATACCTTTTTTGCACTTTTGGTTAGAGCCTGTAAGTAAGCATTTCACTGTAAGGTCACTGTACCTGTTGTATTCAGCGCACGTGACAAATAAACTTTGATTTGATTTGATTTGGAATTGGTTACGGGATCGTAAAACGGCAGCCATCTACTTCGGCGCCATTATATACACAGATTTGTCACTGGTTTTGCAGTCACTGGTGTTACGGTCACTGGTGTTACCGTCACTAGTGTTATTATAGAAAAAAAGTGTTTTCTTTAATGTCAATTATTACTAATCAAAAACATTTCTTAATATTATTATTAACGCTTTATGTCTTTGATTATATATGCAAATTAAATAGTCAAATTACATTCTGTA
The DNA here is from genome assembly GCF_036934945.1 of Oncorhynchus masou masou. NCBI lineage: Eukaryota > Metazoa > Chordata > Actinopteri > Salmoniformes > Salmonidae > Oncorhynchus > Oncorhynchus masou. The sequence goes on from NC_088242.1 coordinate 75,536,898, forward strand.
AAGCCTGAATCGTCATTAAAATATAGGTAACGCTAGTGACAAAATAGCAACACAAGCATTTTTATTTTATTTAATGTAGTAAAAATACCAAAATACATAAAGCTGATTAAAAAGCCACAATTTTCATAGAACAACCCACTTCGACATAAGTCTGAGGTCAGGTCAGCAATCACACCAGAGGTTAGTGGATTAGGACACTCACCAACATTGGCCAGGGCACAGAGCTGAGTTTGTGATAGGCACCAAAGAAGAGCATGAAGAAGAGGATAATGGTGAGCAGCCACAGTGTAACGGCTACAAACATCACCCAGCCATAGGCAGGAATAAGGGAGGAGGCACTGGCAATTAGAGCCCATTGCAGCAGGCCAAGACCCTGAGGAGAGTGAGACAGAACAAGGTACATGTTCAGAAACATTTAGCTGACATTTGAACAGGTGAACCTTCTATTGAGTCTCTAATCCAAGTCTTCACGCCAGATCAAGTCAGTGTCCTCTTGAGGAGCAGTGTAGAATACCTGGGAGTAATCTACACTACCCACTGAGCATTAATCAGCAGCACAGGCAGGAATATAATAGTTCTGTCAAATAACCTTGACAGTATTACTTAGTACCCTCGACAAGATCAGGAGGGCAAACAGAACTCTTTCTCAATAAAAAAGCATAATCCAAATATGTATTTAGGGATCAAGTTTTGATCTGCAGGTTAACCCACATACCTGGTAAATGTGTCAAAGATTGATAATGGTAAGCATAACATCCTCATTCTTATACCCTCTCATATTGTACCTCTAACTTTAACCACTCAATATGACAACATTCAAATGAATTGAGTTTTAATAGTTGTTCTGTTTTTTTAAATATTTGCATAAATCTACTTCCATGAAGTTTTGTCACATCGAATGTATTAATAATGAAACATCGGGTGCCATATGTTGTTACAAAACATTGATATATCTCATAAATTGTGAATGACTTTTTCTTCTCTCACTATTGAGTTTCAGAGGAGTGTGAACGTGTTAATATACAGTATAAGCACGCAAATAGCAAATATTAAAGGTGTTACACAAGCTTGAAACTTTTACTGCAGTGGGCTAAATTAATGAGGGCCAAACAGAGTGATTCTTAGTAGTCTTTTTTGAACTAGGCAAGTCAGTTAAGAACAAATTCTTATTTTCAATGAGAGCCTAGGAACTGCCTGTTCAGGGGCAGAATGACAGATTTGTACCTTGTCAGCTTAGCGGTTTGAACTTGCAACCTTCCGGTTATTAGTCCAACGCTCTAACCCCTAGGCTATCCTGCTGCCCCAGTAGTCTTAAACAAATCTACTTCAAAACAGAAGTTTACACCTCACATACATGGTTATGAGCTTAAATAAAGGAAGACGGATATAGAGTTTAAATGTATTCAATTTTCAGTTTGCATACCAATATTACACTTTCTAAACATCACAGAAGATTGAAATATAACAAAACTGTTTGACATTGAAACACCAGGTTTTCATCAGCTTATTAAATACATCTTAATTATGAAATTATGAGAAATATTAACATTTAACTCATTCCACCCACGAGGCAAAATAGGTCGCTTTTTGTCATTGACAGCTGGAAAGGACTACAGTGTACTGTCATGTAGGCCTATGATTGTCTACAGTGTACACGAGGACATAATATTGCCAAAGTATAGGCCTACAGTCAGGAGAATTTCTACTTTTATACAGTATATGACTTAATTTAACATGATCACTTCCTAAACAAATGTTTTTCAAGCTAACCCCTTTTCAGGTAGTCCCTCGGTTAATTTCTCTTCGCTCAGGACAGACTGGTACTGTGAAAGGCTTTATTAGGAGTAAATCTGAGGCCTAAGGCAGGTTTGTTTAAGTTGTGTCAATTTAAGGTGTGTGTGTTTGAGTGTGCCTGCCTGGTTTTGTGTAGGGTGTGTGGGCGTATATCCGTGAACTGTTAACAATCAACTGCAGTAAACCTATAATGAATATAGAAGATCCAAGATATGGGCTCACAAAATCATCAGGGTTCAAAATATCTGGCTGAGTTGACATGATTGAACAATACCATCACAGGGTCCAGCAATTCATATGAATGTTATTGGTAATGCTCAATTATAGTAGGAATGTGATGTCTTGTGTTATGAGATGTCTATAATCACGGGTAAAGGCTGTTGACACACACATTTAACAAGTATGTACCACTATACTCAAGTGGAACAGTGTGAGTCCTGATATTTCTTTCTCATGTAATTATTGAAATGGCTATGAAGGGTGTGATATAAAGCCTAGTGCAGTGACTGACCTAGCCGGGTCAGTCACATGTACTACAGGTTCAAAGGGAGTGGCATCATATTGAAATATGTGCTTTATATATGACTCTCTGAATGTACTGTTAATTATCAATATATTATGTAAATATGTAAACATAAAACATATTCAAGACACAGGACGTTTTGCATAAAACAATTCTTAATTTATGTTATGATAAAATAAAACAAGCTGTCACCTGATTAATGTCCCAGTGTGTGTCCATTACTACAACTCTTAGCAACCACTAGGTATAACTCAAGCCCATACAAAACAATAAGATAGAGGAAAACAGGGATTCTGAAAAGATACAAAGATATAGATTGGCCTAGAAGATGAGGAGTAGGACAGAGAAAGAAGGAAAAATGAACTGGGTACAGGAGACAAAAACATTTATTGCTAGGTTTACTGCACTGTTGGAACTAGAAACACAAGCTGCACCTGCGATAACAACTGCAAATCTGTGTACGTGACCGATAAACTGGATTTGATGATGGATAAAGTAACTACAAAGGTGAAACTGGTATTTGTCACTCACTATCTCAGCCAACATCAGGATTCCAGGAATGCTCTTGATCAAGCCCAGGTCCATGGAAATACTGGCAAGCTGAAAGCTGGACCCTCCCTGTTGGGACTGGGTTGAGCTGGTCTCAGTGGCCACATTATCTGGAAAGTCTGACATCACTCCCTCAAATCCACACAATAATGGTCAACAATAACAAACTAACTTTCCTTTTGTCCCCAGTCAGAGAATAGAACCCGTCCAGAGCAAATATACACAACTGGGGAATGCAGCCGTTGTTACCACCTGGGTTGCTTTTCTAGACTGGCAGGTGTCTTATGTTCTCTCTCTCTCTCTCTCTCTCTCTCTCTCTCTCTCTCTCTCTCTCTCTCTCTCTCTCTCTCTCTCGCTCTCTCTCTCTCTCTCTCTCTCTCTCTCTCTCTCTCTCTCTCTCTCTCTCTCTCTCTCAGTGACACATTAACAGCAGCCACCAGTTTGAGTACAGGTAGGTAGGTATATACAGTTGAAGTCGGAAGTTTACGTACACCTTAGCCGAATAGATTTAAACTCAGTTTAAAAATGCCATGTTTTGGGTCAGTTAGGATCACCAATTTATTTTAAGAATATGAAATGTCAGAATAATAGTAGAGAGAATGATTTATTTTAGTTTTTATTTATTTCATCACATTCCCAGTGGGTCAGAAGTTAACATACACTCAATTAGTATTTGGTAGCATTGCCTTTAAATTGTTTAACTTGGGTCAAATGTTGTTTCAGGTAGCCTTCCTCAAGCTTCCCACAATAAGTTGGGTGAATTTTGGCCCATTCCTCCTGACAGCTGGTGTAACTGAGTCAGGTTTGTAGGCCTCCTTGAATTTTCCACCCTCATGATGCCATCTATTTTGTGAAGTGCACCAGTCCTTCCTGCAGCAAAGCACCCCCACAACATTATGCTGCCACCCCCGTGCTTCATGGTTGGGATGGTGTTCTTTGGTTTGCAAGCCTCCCCCTTTTTCCTCCATACATAACATAACGATGGTCATTATGGCCAAACAGTTCTATTCTTGTTTCATCAGACCAGAGGACATTGCTCCAGTACGACCTTTGTACCCACGTGCAGCTGTAAACCGTAATCTCCACCCGGCACAGCCAGAAGAGGAATGGCCACCCCACGTTCCTCTCTAGGTTTCTTCCTAGGTTTTGGCCTTTCTAGGGAGTTTTTCCTAGTCACCGTGCTTCTACACCTGCATTGCTTGCTGTTTGTGGTTTTAGGCTGGGTTTCTGTACAGCACTTTGAGATATCAGCTGATGTACAAAGGGCTATATAAATACATTTGATTTGATTTGATTTAGTCTGGCTTTTTTATTGCGGATTTGGAGCAGTGGCTTCTTCCTTTCTGAGCGGCCTTTCAGGTTATGTCGATATAGGACTTGTTTTACTGTGGATATAGATACCTTGTACCTGTTTCCTCCAGCATCCTCACAAGGTCCTTTGCTGTTGTTCTGGGATTGATTTGCACTTTTCACATCAAAGTACGTTCATCTCTAGGAGACAGAACGTGTCTCCTTCCTGAGCGGTATGACGGCTGTGTGGTCCCAAGGTGTTTATACGTGGTCCCATGGTGTTTATACTTGCGTACTATTGTTTGTACAGATGAACGTGGTACCTTCAGGCGTTTGGAAATTGCTCCCAAGGATGAACCAGACTTGTGGAGGTCTGCAATTTTTTTCTGAGGTCTTGGCTGATTTCTTTTGATTTTCCCATGATGTCAAGCCAAGAGGCACTGAGTTTGAAGGTAGGCCTTGAAATACAGTAGGGCAAAAAAGTATTTAGTCAGCCACCAATTGTGCAAGTTCTCCCACTTAAAAATATGAGAGAGGCCTGTAATTTTCATCATAAGTACACCTCAACTATGACAGCCAAAATGAGAAAAAAAATCCAGAAAATCACATTGTATGACTTAAGTAATTAATTTGCATTTTATTGCATGACATAAGTATTTGATAAATCAGAAAAGCAGAACTTAATATTTGGTACAGAAACCTTTGTTTGCAATTACAGAGATCATGCGTTTCCTGTAGTTCTTGACCAGGTTTGCACACTCTGCAGCAGGGAAATCACATTGTAGGATTTTTAATGTCATAGCCAGGTTTTGTAGTCAACGCACTAGCCAAGTGTCTCTCTTTTCCTTTGAGAAAACGTCTTGATTTTAGCCATTACCGTGTAAAGATATTACCTATGATACCGGCACTATGTCTTTTTCTTTCTATCATACATTGGCAGGCTACATTTTACATGAATAAAGCTGTTCTAATACAAGTCTAATTGCGGACAGACCCTTAACCATTTGTAAAGGCTACACCTTGTTCAGTCAACAACATGTGCCATGTTCAGCGGAATGCAGTATTTTGGGATGTTCAGATAGAAATATGCTATGTAGAACATACTGAATAAGGAATAACGTGAGAAGGGTGCAATTGTGGCCTGTAATTCCGGGCGGTCCTGCATGTTGGCATTCCTGCATCTGCAGGAACCCCTCTTAATACTTCTATTGGTCAATTTATAAACTAAATCCAACAGAAGAAGGGGAGGGGGTGACAATGGTAGCTAGTTAGCCTTACACCGGTAGACATTGTCCTTTGTCCCCGGCTGTAAGACACTGTTTTCCCGCAGTTCTGTTAACGACTGCGAGGGCAAGTGTTTGGCAGGCGGTAGAAAAGGAGACTGTGTGCTAGTTTAGCCAGCTAGTCCAGTACACAGCAGGCGGGAGAGGGTGGCGACGCATGGTGTCCCTAACAAGCAAGCTAGCTAGTTAACTAACACACGTGTCGCCCGAGCCTTCCTCCCTCCTGCTGTGTTAGCTGGAGGCAGGGGCGACTGGTAGACAGTGTCCTTCGCCTCCACCTGTCGGGCACGGTTTTCTCGGTTCATGCAAAAACCAATGGGATACAGGAATGCCCACACGCAGGAACGGCCTGAATTGCACACTATTGAATGTCAGCTCTATTCATGGAATTTCTATCTGCAATGTTTGAGAACGTTTTTGGTGGCACATTTGGTGGCACAGAAAGAAAGGATAAGGGATAGCAAACAATTTGTTGACTAAATCCCTCTTGCCACAACACTATCTATAAATAACTTTATTTTGAGTTAATGTGGACCCAGTACCTCAGACTTAAGTATTTAAACCAAGACTCGAGCACTTGGATATTGGACTAGTCATAGGGACTTGTGACTCAACCATTGGTGACTCGGACTTGGACTCGAGCACAGGAGACTTGGGACCTGGGCTAAACAGTCATTAGGTCACGTTATAGGTCGTTGGCCCTATTCTATGCTGGCTGGCTGCAACCTTGACAAAGGGGTAGACGTAACATAGTAAATGTAAATTATAGTATGATATGTTACATACGTATGGTACTGCCACATTCAAAACAACTTGTCTGAATTATCTGACTTCAGTGCTTTCAAGACAACTGGGAACAAGCTCCTTATGGGAAAAATAATTTAGAACGTTCATCCAACTCGGATACTCGGGCATCTTTCTAGAGCTTCGACTTTGACCTAGTTTTTGACCTGTTTTTTTCCCCAGTTGTCTTGAATTCACCACAAGTATTAATTTGTGGATGTCCGTCATTCATTTAAAATGATCTGTTACGAATTACAATTTGTACAATATGTTACAAATTTGCTAAACGTATATGTTACGAATTCCAATTTGTTGTGGCTAACATTAGCTAGGTGGCTAATGCTAAAATTAGCTTGTTTTTTTTATTACCTTTATTTAACTAGGCAAATCAGTTACAATGACAACCTACTCCAGTGAAACCCAGATGACACTGGGCCAATTGTGCGCCGTCCTATTGGACTCCCAATCACGGTGTTATACAGCCAGGATTCAAACCCGGTACTATAGCGATCACCTCTTGCACTGAGATGCAGTGCCTTAGACCGCTGAGTCACTCAGGAGCCAAGGGTTAGTTAGGAGTTAGGATTAAGGTTTGGGGAAGTGTTAGCTAACATGCTAAGTAGTTGCAAAGTAGCAAACAAATAGTAAGTTGTTGCAAAGTTGCTAATTAGCTAGAATGCTATAGTGGTCAGTGATGAGATTCAAACACGCAACCTTTGGGTTACTAGACGTTCATGTTATAGGTCGTGTTATAGCCTATTTTTGGTCAGTACTATATAAAGTAGTGTGTGGAGATACACATCTACCCCCAAATACATTTTTACATTGGTGTTTGATTACTATCATAATTCACTTTCTTGAAAATCCATTATATGTGCATAAACATCTTCCATATCCAACTGTAACAACGTTGATCTATGTCTACTTTGGCTAACCTGATGTCAGCTTTACTTTTGTTGCTCGACATGCCTTTTTTCTGCTGTGCTTTCAGGTGGACCTTTCACCTGAGAGCAGTGTTGCCAACTCATTTTCAGGGGAAGTTGCTAGAGGCAGGTCGATTTGTTGCTAAAAGTTGCAAAATGATGTTGTGATGTCATTGCGTGATGACGTCATTACGTAATAACGTAAAACTGCATCATTACGTAGAATACACAATAACGTTACTCAAATTGACTGGCCATCTCGGCAAACAATATGATTTGACATTTGTTAGTTTAGATTTGTTTGTTTATTATCATATATTTTATTTGTAAAAGTAATATAAACACAACACATTTTTATATGATCACATTTTTATTTTTAAACAACACATTGAATTATTGAACAATTACACATTATTGCACAATTACATTTTATTATTTTCTTTTTAACTAGTAAACCTACATTCTGAACATTATAGTTTTAAGCAGTGTATTGGTAGTTAGTTAACATGCTATCTAACTGATCAACAATTACAGGTACAGGCTAATAACAAGGTATATATGTTATCTTATTGAATAAGCAACTTAACTCAAATAATGATGTATGCCCTAGGCATCTCTCTCCAGGTTGTTGTGTTGCTTGGCTTGCTAGCTGCTCAATGGTTTCCTCCAGATATTGCCAGTGTTTTTGCACACACTGCAGTACACACTGCCACCATCAGCTGTGTGTCTCCGCCAGTTCCAGAAAGTCCACTCCTTGCATACGTACTGTAAATATGATGAATCATAGATTGGCAAGAAAATCCTCTTCATCTTCACTGTCCAACTGCATTGTCATGGCGCTGGAACCAGCAGTAGAGGATGGAGTGGCCTTAACTTCTTTGGGATATGGGGCGGTATTTTGACATTCGGATGAAAAGCGTGCCCAAAGTAAACTGCCTGCTACTCAGGCCCAGAAGTTAGGATATGCATATAATTGGTAGATGTGGATAGAAAACACTCTAAAGCTTCTAAAACTGTTAAAATACTGTATGTGAGTATAACAGAACTGAAATGGCAGGCGAAACCCCGAGGACAAACCATAAAAAAATATAGAAAATTCAACATACCACTGATTTCAATGGCTGGCACTTTTATAATAGGACAAATTCGTCCCCGATTGCAGTTCCTATGGCTTCCACTAGATGTCAACAGTCTTTAGAAAGAGTTTCTGGCTGGTTTTTGGAAAAATGAGGGAGAAGTTGTAGTTTTTCTAAGTGGCTCCCATTTTGGCTGTAGTGTTTCCAAACGTATGGCCGAGAGAGCGCGTTCTTTTTGTTTATCTCCGGTAAAGACAATAACGATTCTCAGTCTTAAATTTGATCGTGTATTTGCATATTAGGGTACCTATGGTTTGATTATAAACGTTGATTGACTTGTTTGGATAAGTTTATTGGTAACGTTTGGGATTCATTTTGTATGCATTTTGAAGGAGGAAACCGAGTGGATTATTGACTGAAGCGCGCCAGCTAAACTGAGTTTTAATGGATATAAAGAAGGACTTTATCAAATAAATGGACCATTTGTAATGTAACTGGGACCGTTTGGAGTGCCAACAGAAGAAGATCTTCAAAGGTAAGGCATATATTAAATCACTATTTCTGACTTTCGTGTCGCAACTACCTGGTTGAAAATGATTTGTTATGCATTTGTGTGCTGGGCGCTGTCCTCAGGTAATCGCATGGTTTGCTTTCACCGTAAAGCCTTTTTGAAATCTGACACGGCAGCTGGATTAACAACAAGTTAAGATTTATTTTGATGTATTACACTTGTGATATCATGAAAGTTAAATATTTATAGTAATTTAATTTGAATTTCGCTCTCTGCAATTTCACCGGATGTTGGCCAGATGGGACGCTAGCGTCCCAATGATCCGCAAGAAGTTTTAAAGCTGTATGCTTCTATGGTGCCAAACTGCTGCAGAACTTCACTTGGTAGTTTATGCTGGTAACAGGTATCACCAGCCACTTCAGTCCATACTGCACCAGGAGTATGGAGTTGAGAAAGTGCAGTGACATTCTATTTGTTAATTTTGACTCGACCACACTCATTAGGCTGAACAGCCGTTCAACCTCCTTATTTGAGTGTGGCAAGGAGAGGACAGCGAGTGCAGCTTTGCACAGTTCTTCAAATGGATTTGAACCGGAAGACTCCGTGTAGTTATTGACTCCACTCCAAAACTCAACTGTATTTTCAGTTGAGTCCCACCTAAACAGATGGATGTTTCTCCATTGGGAAACAATTTTATCAATTGTTTTGGGCTGGTATCCCAGTAGCTCAGCAACTTCAATCATTTCAGTGGTGCCCTTATTGTGCTTTAGTGTTTCCTTAACACTGAACAAGGCCATGTTTCGCAAGGCTTCAAGGTTGTCTGGGAGCCTTGCTTGCAGCTCCTTGCTTAAAGCAACAATTTAGTTGATGCACTGTCTCTGAATGACATTTTTGTCCTTTGGCACAAGACTGAGTTGGTACACCGTGCTCTCGAAAAGGTACCGAAGGTATGATGATAGACTGAGATGTCCATCAATGGCATCCTTCAGGACATAGGGTTGACTACTCTGCTGCAAATTGATGTTAAGAGGTGTACCAGATTGTCCAAAAGCTTGACAGGATCTGTTTGCTCTCCCTCAAATGACTTCACTGCAACTTGAACGTCAGACAGGACTGATTTCAAGAATGTCAGGTAGACATAGTTGGTCTTGTCCATGTAGCAACGCTCACTGGCCTTGGTCAACTCAAAGTGGAGTTTCAGTTCTTCCCACTGGCTCAATATACGAGTTACCGCAGGCTCAATCAATAGCCGACGTGTGGCACACACTTTGGTGATCTTCAGGGGTTTCTGGACACAATTAATGGTGGCATACACTGCTTTGTACTTCTCGCTCCGTTTTGGGGAAATGGAAAACCAGTTGTAGGTTTCCCTGATTAAGTAATCAACACTCCTAGGGATGGTTTCTTTGGATGCTGCACAGACAGCCAATTGTAAAGACTGGCACACACAGCGGATGAGTACCAAATTGGGCAATGCACATTCTTCCTTTAAAATCATGTGCACCCCGTTGTGCACCCCAGTCATCACAGACGCATTATCAGTGCCTGAAGATTATCTTTTTTAAAGTTACACTTATCAAGAAATTCAACTACCGCCTTTGCTATTGATCTGGCATCGCCCCCCTCCAATTCAACCAGCCTGAGAAATGGGGTTATTTTTTAGCACTGAAATACCGAATCATCACACACAGGTATTTCGAGACACTGTCATTAGTGGACTCATCCAAAAGGTGACTGAACTTCTCATACCCACATCTGATGTTACCCTTTTGAGAAAATATGGAGCCAGTACTCCCCTAATCATTTCTGTGCACTTGGTGCGGTGCATTTGGAAGTTTGTTGCTGCCACAGAATCTGAAAAGGCAGCTTTGCAAGCCATACCTAATTGGTTGCATGCTAGCAGCGAACAATGCTCTGCAGTGGCCATTGCCATAGTAGCTTCTGCGCTTTTCCAGTCATCCACTTTCTTAACCAACTGTGGTAATGTAGACTGACTTGTGGGGTTGTACGGTTTTGATTTATTTATATGCTTTGCTGTAGCATAATGTTTATTGATGTCATACATTTTTTGCAAGCATGTCTGATCTGCAGTATGCACAGTATGCCCGACAATCATCCCCAATTACTGGCTTCAGCCACCCTTTAAATTCAGGTACAGACTCCCACTCTTTTCTGTACTTCTGGCTGTACAATTTTGATTGAGACATGTTGATTGATGTTTTAAGGTCTGTTCTAGATCAAACATTTGTGACCAACTATATTCATTGGGTTTGTCTCGTTGAATGCATTTTACTGCTGCTGCAGTCAGTCAACAATGATTTTTAATTTGCTGAAATTGCTGCTGGCCTGCTGCTGCCTGTGTAAGAGCTGAACGCCTGCTACTGACGTCACTCACAAAGCACTTTTGCAGCCAGGACGTGTGTCGTGACTGAGTATGTGACAGAGACCTGGACCTGACTCCATCTATCCACGGTCTCTGATGTTGGCTGTAAGGCCAGAAAAACAGCTTTATAGTACTGTAGTCTCTAAATTCAGTGTAAATAGGTTTTTTCTTTTTTCACACTGGAAGCATAGAAGGAGGAACTGGTTTGCCTGAAGCTTTGTAATAATAAACAACTACCTTAACTCATCTGGCTCCTCTGCAGGTGCAGCCTCACTGTAACACAGACAAATGCATTACAGTTGATGAACGAGTCTACCTGACAAGTGGTACAATTAAGCAATAAGGCACGAGGGGGTGTGGTATATGGCCAATATACCACGGCTAAGGGCTGTTCTTACGCACCACAAACCCCCGAGGTGCCTTATTGCTATTATAAACTGGTTACCAAAATAATTAGTAACTGCCCCCAGGTGGTGAAGGTAGGAAACTACTTATCTCCACTTCGCTGATCCTCAAAACTGGGGCCCCAAAAGGGTGCGTGCTCAGACCCCTCCTGTACTCCCTGTTCACCCATGACTATGTGGCCATGCACGCCATCAACCCAATAATCAGGTTTGCAGATGACACAACAGTAGTGGGCTTGATTACCCGCAATGACGAGAGGTGAGGGCACTCGAAGTGAGTGTGGTGTCAGGAAAACAACCTCTCACTGAACGTCAAAAAAACAAAAGAGATGATTGTGGACTTCAGGAAACAGCAGAGGGAGCACCCCCTTATCCACATCGATGGGACAGCAGTGGAGAAGGTGGAAAGTTTTAAGTTCCTCAGTGTACACATCAGACAAACTGAAATGGTCCACCCAGACAGACAGGAGGCTGAAGAAATTTGTTTTGTTACCTAACATCCTCACAAACTTTTACAGATGCACAATTGAGAGCATCCTGTTGGGCTGTATCACCACCTAGTACGTCAACTGCACCGCCCACAACTGCAAGGCTCTCCAGAGGGTGGTGCGGTCTGCACAACGCATCACCGGGGGCAAGCTACTTGCCCTCCAGGACACTTGCAGCATCCGATGTCACATCAAAGACAACAACCACCCGAGCCACTGCCTGTTCACCCTGCTACCATCCAGAAGGCGAGTCAATGCAGCTGCATCAAAGCGGGGACAGAGAGACTGAAAAACAGCTTCTATATCAAGGCCATCAGACTGTTAAAC